>NC_089744.1:59236598-59279098 GCF_040412425.1 Macrobrachium rosenbergii
CAGCAAGGTAGTTTGACAGGAAGACAAAGCTACCGTAACATCTAAGTCTCCCGCCATCCTATCAACTGTGACCAATAACCCATTTAAAGAAGTCCTTAAAGTCTCAAAACCTTCCCGTAATTTCTCATAACTATCTCGTAAAGTCATCAAAGTTTTACCCTGGCTTGCAAATACTGCCGATACCTGTTCAATTCTTACCGGAATCAGCAATTGACATACTAGCAATCGATCCTATGATCATAATGGCTCCAATTACCAACGGCATAGCCCTCTTACTCCTTCTAGAAGAGAAATGAAAAGTCGAAGCACCTAAATTTGGAAGCCATGTTAAAGTCTTCTTAATCCTATCCTAAACCCTAACCGCTGTAGCATTAAGTTCAGTTAGCCAAACCCGTAACGGATCAGACAGATTCCGTCCGATATTCATCTCACCCAAAAAATTCCTAAGCAACTGAACTTTATTCTCAAACTCTACACTCAAAGATATTGCGTCCGAAGACAACCTCACACCATAATCTTCTTCTGCAACAACACCCGGGCCTAACCTCACTACGAAATTAGCCCTTGCCACGACCCCCAAAGTCATCAGCATACGAAACTTTAGCATAAAAAAAAACAAAAGATAGAACCTATAAGTTACCAGATCTCGAAATGGGAAAGGAAAAGAAAAACAAAAAGGAAACCCATACATCAATAAAACTCTACGGTATTTTACACCTAATTTAACTAAGTAGTGCAACACACAAAAACAAAAACTGAACTCAGACAATTAAAGATTCGTATAACTCTATGGACCAACGTCCTCCCCAGTTAAAAAAAAACTACAAGTCACACCCCTTTAAAACCCATTAGAAAACAAAACAAAAAGAGGGAAAACAGTACATCATGGAAATTAACCCATAAGATTCCTATTAACCTGTCTTTTTAATTTTAGTTATATGTGTTAACCAAGACACTCCCGTATTTTCATCTAGAACCACAAATCTATTCCCCATCTTTACTTCGACAACCCAAAAAGGATCTTCAAATTTAGGACCTAACTTATAGTTCAACTGATTTCTGACATTTATTTTCACAAAAAACCTATCTCCCACAGCAACTTTAACTCTATCCGGCTTTGCATTGGTCCTATCAACCCACATCCCAAGTTTTCATTTCAAGATTCTTAGCAAGACACGCATATCGCTCTTTAGCAGTAGAGACCAGCGCCTTTACTGTATCATCCCCCGATGGAATAGGTAATAAATCGAACACGCTTTGCGCTGGGCAACCAAACAGCGCTTCATTGGGAGACATCCCCATGGTATCACTAACCATAGAATTGATGCTATGCGGCACCTGTGGAATATACTGATCCCAATTTACATCACTGCCCCCTACAGTCATTCTGAGAGCCTCAATTACCTTCCTATTTGCCTCTTCACGTAGCCTATTAGCTTCTGGTTTATAGGGAATAACAGTGACTTTCCAAATGCCCATTACACCCACAAGACACTGATGTCTTGTTCACAAATTCTCTCACATCTGTAATCAGCACCTCAAGAACCCCATAACGGCAAATATATCCATTAAAGAATGCGACTGTCACCTCCTCCACTGCTTTATTCTTCAAAGAAAATCTCTACGAACCTTGTTAATTCATCAACAACCACCAACAGGTGCCTATGGCCATAGCTAGATTCACAGAAATTGGACAAATGGTCCATATGGACCCTAGTGAAAGGTCTGCTGGGAATAGGAAATAAACCCAATTTACAAGAAACAATGGCTTACACGCATTACAAGATGAACAACCTCTCACAAAGTCTTCCACTTGACGTGAGCATATTCTTACAAAAGAATTGTCCCCGTATATTCTGATACATCTTCTCAATACCCAAATGCGGGCTGCCAGACCTACAATGAACAATATCCAGAACTGTAGGCACTAAACTCCTAAGAACAACTATTTGTGTCATATCACCCTTATCCTCACTATTTGTCAGTCTATATTTAATCTTCCTAACCAACAAATTACCCTCTAACTCAAGCCCTGCAAAAGGCAACTTACAATCCTTCCTAACTAATTCCCCTCTAAGAAACGCTTTTGTGTCTGCCAAAATCTCATCCTCATCCTGTTTAGCTTCTACTAAACTAATATCCCAGTCTATGCAATCTCCAGATACATAACATACATGAGTACCATCTGCATAAGAAAAACTTCTACTAAAGGTGTCCGCTACAACATTATGTCTACCCTCTATATACCTAAGCTTGGCATCAAAATCCCTGATTGTCAGATATCACCTAGCTCTTTTAGGGGAAAGATCCAGCTTATTGAAAAGATCCAACAATGGCTTATGATCCGTACGAACCTCTACTTGATTGCCCATCAATAACATCTTAAAATGAACCAAACTAAACACCACGGCAAACGCCTCTTTGTCCACTACCGACCATAACCGTTCATTACTACCCCATGTCTGAAACTTCCTGCTGTAAAATGCAATCAGATGGAGTATTCCATCGAAATTCTGCATAAGGCAGGCCCCTGTACCATCATAACTGGCATCAGTCACCAGCATGAAAGGACGTTCCAAATCAGGAAGCTTCAACACTGGGGGATTAACTAAGGCATCCTTAATATCCTGAAAAGCTAATTGCTGTCCATCTCTCCATACAAACTGCACATCATCCCTCAGGACATCTGTTAAAGGAGATGGTAAAATAGAAAAACCTTTCACAAACCTATGGAAAAACCCAGCCATGCCTAAGACTGAATCTGCTTCTTATTCTTGGGAGTAGCAAAATCTATGATTGCCCTAACTTTATCATCATTCACTTTAACACCCTCTTTAGAAATGACATGACCCAAATATACTATCTGACTCTTCAGAAAGTTACACTAAGCTTATTTTATTGTCAAACCCACTAACCTAAGCCTCCTAAAAACCTCCCTGAGAACTTCCAAATGTTCCTCTACCGAACCAGTGGCAACTAGATATCATCCATATAGATAAATATGGACTTCCCTAACAAGCCATGCAAAACTGTACTCATTAGTCTGATAAATGTCATAGGACTACCTAATAAACCATAATGCCCCTTCGGCAAAGAGAAAGCCATATACTCTCGACTCTCCTTGCTAAGCAGTACTTGCAAGTACCCTTGCATCAGATCAACTGAAGAATAAATATTCTTGCCCCCAATCTCAACAAATATATCTGGAAAATAAGCTACAGGGTAGAGATCAGGAATGGTTTTCTTGTTCAACTTCCTAAATTCCACACAAACCTGGATTGAACCATCCTTCTTAGGCACTGCTAACAAAGGGAAGTTAAAATTGAGGAACTGGGTCTAACAATGTCTTCCTCCTCCCACTAATTAACCTCTTGCTCTATCTGTTCTCTAATCTTAAAAGGAATCCTATATGAAGGAACAAAAACAGGCTTAGTCTTGTCCTCTACATGAACCCTGTGTTCTAACACATCTGTTAACCCTAACTTATCCCCTTTAAGTGCAACTATGTCCACAAACTCAGCCAGGACATCCTCCACACCCTCATATTCTTTAAAAGCAGCATTGGCTAAATGATCCTTAAAAACCTGCCTCCTAGCCTGTAAATCTGCTTCTGAAAACCTACAAAAATCCCTGACAATAGCAACTGAATTATATTCATCAACCCACTCAACAAAGTCGATTGCATAAGCACCCTTCTGATAATTCCGAACTGAATCATTACAGTTTAGCAATTCTACCCAAGTATCCCGTGAACTTGATACGTTGTTTGTAGAATCCGTACACACTACCCGCCTTAAGCCTTTCGCTACACTCATCCACACACACCTGTCTGGATTTATGCACTGCTTTCACTCGAACTTTCACCATAGCAACCATACCAGGACCAAGAACCACATCATCTGACAAAACCCCCTTATGATACTTCCTACCCACCGAAACACGTTCACAATCCACCCACAAATTCTCATGTACACCCGATCCATTATCATCATCCACTAAACTTCCATCCATCACCTCGTAAGGCACAAAAACACCAGGTACTCCAACAGTTATACCAGATACCCCTGTATGAACCGAGATTTTCCATCTCCAACAAGCTGGATGACCCAGTAACAAAGTATTCCCCAAAGCAGCCCCTCGTATAACCCAAAATGGTTCTGTAAAAGTTTTACCTCCAAGAGGTAAATCCACATCTACGTATCCCAAACCCCGTAACCTATTTGTTTGAACATCACATACGGTCTCTTTAGCAGGTCTCAAAGAACAATCAGAAAACATCAATTGAAACAACTCATAATTCATCAAATTAATAGAGGCGCCTGTATCAATGAAAATACTTACACTAACCCCATACACAGACTCTTTTACCACTGGCTTCGCCTCTGAGGGTTCCCCCAGCAGTCCTATATCACAAGAAACACCCACCCAGTTTTCCTTTACAACTGATCGGTCTCTTGACCATGCTCGCCAATCACTAAATTCCCTCGAAAAACCCCCTTGAGGAACTTCTTACCTAAGCTACCAGAATTCTGAAATGTAGGCCTAAGATTATCCTGTTTAAGAGATGGACAAGACCGCCAAGGGTTATGATAACTCCTACAACCACCACAATATTTAACGTGGCAAAATCTCTTAATGTGTCCCTGCATATTACAATTAAAACAATGAACCCGTGGGGCCCGAGAACTCAACCCAACCATCGACCTCTGGCTCTTCCAAATTTCAACAAAAGCCTTCAACTGCGGACTGAATCTCTGTTCCCTACACAACCATAGGCTGACCTGAGGAATTTCTGATCATTATTCCTCCTGGCCATTTTAGCATCTTTCCTCTTCATAAATAAATCCGCTAACTCACTCTTGGCCGATCACAAATACAAAATTTCCCAAGTCATGTGGAAGGAAACACCTTCAAGAAAAACACAAAAAAATAACAAATTCTCCCCATAATTCTACAATGTTAATTCCCTTTACTCTGACAATTAATCCCCAAAAATCAAAAGAAAGTACTAATTAAACCCACAATTAAATCAAAATCCCATGGGGGAAAAAACAGACAGGCCAAGCACACAGCTGACCGCAAAGTAGGTCAAGATGAACATCGAGTCTTCAAGGGCAAACAAAAGAAACTCACAGTCCACCCTCAAGTAAAGAGAATGGAAGTCTACCCTCACGTAAAGAAAACAGGACTCAAGCAAACGAGAGAGAGAGAGAGAGAGAGAGAGAGAGAGAGAGAGAGAGAGAGAGAGAGAGAGAGAGAGAGAGAGAGAGAAAGGAAATCTGTTCCCCCCTTTAGTGCCATATCTTCCCCCCTATCTCCCCAACACATCCATGATCTGCAGAAGCACACAGAAAAAAACACTGAGCACTAAACCTCTGAGACGAGCCTGCCTCTCCAGTCGTCACGGCAAAAATTGCCTAGTAAGCCCACAGCAACAGCTTCCCTCTTTGCATACGCGCATGTATGTACCCAAAACAAAACACATATGTAACTATTAAAAAAAGTTTAAAATCTAAAAATGTAAACTCACTCGCATAAGAAATTTTACTCACAATAACCCAACAACTGTCAAATAAATTATTTCCCAATAATTAAAGTCCCGAGAGATAAGACAGTAATTAAATAATCCCATCATTCAACCCTAAATGCCGATGCGCACAACCAATTGCTAAAAAATCACACACATAAGCCGCAGCCAAAATTCATATGCGCTTCATAGAGGATGGGAAGAAGGCAAGAAACTCCGTCCAACTAATGACGTCGCCGACACATCACTCAAGGGATGACGTCACTACTGCCAATGCCCGATATCACTTGCAGTGCAATCAAAAACAATGAATCCACTTGGCCCTCCTAATGAGTTTGTTCACTTCAAATCTGACACTAAAATTAACAATAAAAAAAATAATGACACTTACGTACGCCCCTGCTTGACAACCACGGTGCGAAATCCTTCCACCGAAGAGAGAGAGAAAAAAAACACAAAAATACACTTAGCCATTTTCGCCTGTTTTACCACACACAAGCGGTCAAGATACCGCAATTAAACACACTACACACACTATCCTCTTCCCCAAACAGAAATATCTATAAACACACCAAAACCTTGTGCACCGTAACACATCATTAAACACACACAGACACCCAGGCTCGAGAAAGACTGACTTGAGTGCATTTCACAACTCCTCCCTAAACCGAATTGCTGAACCATCAAATCCCTATTCTGAGATGCCACTACCACCAACCTCTTTGGAAGCATAACCTATAACCTATCTACTTATGTATTTGACTATCTATTCCTGTCTATTACGCTGCCACCAACTATTATGCCCTAAAAACAAGGTCAGGTAGGGCCATACCTTCCTTCTACATCTCTTTAAAGAACAATGTCATATAATCTTACATCTCTAAGATTCTCCAGTAGCAATGGCCAGCATTGGGTCAGCACATTCTTTCTCTTGTCAATTCCACACTCTCTCTATCTGTCAAACAAAAAGCTGCAGTCGTGAAATGGAGTCTCTAACACCCCACAAAAATGGAAGTCATAACTAGAGGAAACTCAAGACTCACAATCAATCGAATCAGTGATTCAAGACCAACCAATTCTAGTGACTAACACCCCGGTCACCATACAAAATAAAAAGGTCACGATTACTCTAGACCAAAATAAATGTCCTATAGTATGTTAAAAAGATCACCACCTCCAATATATACGTCCTCACAGGAACCAACCAGAATTCGGGTTAAGAGAAACATAACTTATATTAAAGTCTGAAATGGTGCATAAAAAATAAACCCTTGAAACAAAAAATGCATAATAAAGAACAGAGGGGTTTCACTGCAATGTAAAATGGGTATCACATATAACGTCTGAAAAAGGCACAAGTGTTAATGAGTTATCTTACTCACATTCTATGGCCATTGGAAAGCCGCCCTTCCAGTGGATGTTCTTATTCACAAACACAGCTCAAAACAGCGATCACACCAGCCCCAAATAGAAGTGAATACCCATTCTATGGTTCCTCTATAATATACACATTAGAGAGCACACATATGTACACATTCACTTAATAACTCCTCCTTTGATGCGTGACATCACCATCAAGTTCAGTGTTCGAAGGACCCCACCTTCTGAACCCACTATCACAAACTTCCATTCATCTGTCACGTTGTCTCCCGGCATCTTGATCATGACCGGAAGGCACAGATGAGCGCATCAGATACCCGCTGTTTCCAACCACGGAAAATACCATCAACATAAAGGCCACCTGCACTGGACACACATTTTCAAGGGCCAGCAATTAGTCATCTAGATCAGAAATATATATATATATATATATATATATATATATATATATATATATATATATATATATAAAATATATATATATATATATATATATATATATATATATATATATATATATATATATATATATATATATATATATGATGATACATAAATGGAAACACACGACTGAACTCTAAAGGTCACGATTCCATGATAATTTTTTATATCATTTTCACAGGATCCAGTGTGAATCCTAAAATGAAACAAATGAGGAATCTGTCCTTTCCTTTACCAAGCCTGGAGCCAGTTTTGGGGGAGAAAGTAATGGTCCTCAGTTCTGAAGCTATGAAAGTGTAATTTCTTATCTCATTCTTCCCTCGAGCTAATTCCGAAGATCGACATGCAATTGGAGAATTCTTCGTTCTGTGTCGCACTTAGTCGTTAAAAGGATTCAAGCGAAAGTATTGTGATAAAAAGTGAAAGGAAATCGTGAAGTTAAAAGTTCGAAGAATCTCTTGTATTTCTACAAATTGAATACTAAAGACATAATAGTTCATCCTTAAACTGTTGAATCAAGAAAGACCACTTTTGCAGAAAACTTCCACACCATCGTCGATTTTATGAATAGACAGAAATCTTATCAAAAGCATTCCGATCTCTCTCCTGAGACTAACGTTTCCTGGTTATTAATGGTCTCCCTTGTCTACCTTTTTTTTTTAGCTAAAAAGGCATTAACTATTCCATATCTCCTTATTCCGCAATGATGCAACTCCATCTGCTGTTGTTTCCTTCGTTTGTCATTGCTTTCTCCTCAAGAATATTAACTAGGCATACAAAAAACACCTTTACAAAAAGTTAATCATTCTCTCGTCAACTTACACTAAAGTGCACTTCACTTTCATCATAAATTTCTACACCATCTATATTGCATCTTCATTATTTTTCAAGCTCGCGGTCTTCACATAAAGGTTCGTTTTTCATTATAGAACGTCACACAATTAATGACTAAGGAATACTTGATCCACACATCAGATTTGTTGTGCAAAAACGCACTGCTCCTCAATCAGTCCCTCTATTTAATGATTTACACTATGATCAAATCGTATCATCCACCTTTTTCATTATACTAAGCAATATTGCGCCTCTATGGTCTTAGTCACCTCTACCACATTTACCCTTAAGAAAGGGGCCAATAATTCCAAACATCCATTCGTTTAAAACATTTCCCTTAACTAGATAAACTTTCGATTGCACTTACCGCCACTTTGCAGCAGTATCTCACTTGTAATCCTGTCAATTCCTGGCTCTTTTTAATATAACTGTTCCTCTCTCATCTTCACCTTTCACTTCCTGGAAGGAAGTACCGCTTCTGTTCTAGTCAACTCATTCAATTTGTGTGCATAAATGCTTTCTTTTAAAATGGCCTGTCTCTTTCTGGACTTTCATTTCTAATTTTGGACAAGATACTTTCATACATTCAGTTATTGAGCCACAAATTCCCCTCAGTACTGAATTCACTAAAGACTGGGATTAACGTGTACTTAAGAGATATTTATTAAGATTCAGCCGTATGTATTTTCGGGATTGCACATGGGAGACAATGATGCCCTAGGCCGTCACAGTTTAATAACCACCGTTAAAAAATGGGTTACTTGTAGCACGTCTGTCTATTTGTCTTTGTGTAAGTATATATATACATGTGTGTATATACTCTTTCTAGAGCCTCGATGGCTCAGTTTACAGCAGCAGCTTCTGGACTTCAGAGAGGTCTGTTTGGTTCAAATGCCGGCTGATCAGAGAGGCAGACACTTTGCTATCCGTGTAGACATCCCGGGATTATATATGTAATCAACGGATAGGTTTGCTTAAAAAGCAAATGGATGTTACAGACTAAATACACACAAAACAAAGTGCCATACCGGCGTCGCTGGGAAGAAAGGGCGTTGTCTGGTATACATGAAACATATACTGAAAGCGATGTCAGGCAGGTGTAAATCGAGACCACAGGTCTACCCCAAAGCCAAATCAAAAGTCCTTCAAAGAAGGCATTTTACTCCCATACATAAATGGGAATAAAAAGCACGTTAAAAGAAAAAGAAGAAGTGTATATACTCTTTATGTAAATATATATATATACATGTATGTATATATATATATATATATATATATATATATATATATATATATATATATATATATATATATATATATATATATATATATATATATATATATAAATATACAGGGTGTTTCTAAATTAGAGCCACCCCCTCTACAGCATAAACTAAAATTGATATGGACAAAACATAAGTAATTCAGAACAGGTATTTATATAAGTTTCTCTCTGAGTATTTAATATTTTGTGTGGCCTCCATCTACCTGTACCACAGCCTGCATTCTTGAGGGGGTATGATTTCAGCGAATCGCAAAAAAGCTGAGACTCAAACTCCATTTCCCTGAGCACTTCGGTCACCTCTCTTCACAGGTCACTGAGGCTTGGTATACCATCTTAGTTCACTGTGCGCGCTTCAACACGATCCTTTAAGATACTACCAATGTTTTCACACACATTAAGGTCAGGGGAGCTACCTGGAAATTCACTTGACAAGAAAAAATCTATACCACTGTTTCGAAGCAGCTCCTGTGTCTGAAGAGCCCTGAAGCATGGTGCCTTATCATGCAAAAATGTGACTTCTTCAACAGATAACACATTTTCAGGATCTTTGAGGAAAGGAAATATTCCACCAGTAAGCACAGTTTCTCTGAAGTATTCACCATTCCATGACTGTCCTTTTTCTTTGATGATCCACATTAACCATTTGGCTGTGAAACAGAGAAAGCCCAAATGATATAATTTTTATGATTTGGCTTCCTGACTGTGTAAATGAAGAATTCATCTGATGCGGCAACATGGAGAAAGTCAGCTTCATCCCAATCTTTAAGAAATGAACCACAAAATCCATGCACGGTCTTCTCTCTGTTGCTGAGCGATGTTGGGCTTGCTGATAACATGAAATAGCTTGATACCAGATTTTTTCAACTCATGATATACAGCATTATAACTTCTCTTCTTTCCCCTTTTTGTTTCTAGTTCAAGCGCCAATTTGTGTAAAAACTTTCTTGGTCTACCCACTGCCTCAGCTATGATGTCTTTTGACTCCTGAGAAAGGACTTCAGGCCTTCCAAGATTCTCACTCTCTTCGCAATGACAGTCATATGGATTTTTGTTCCAGTTTCTGTTAACAAAGGATTCATCTCTTTTAATGTATTTAGCTATCCAGGAACGTGAAATGAAGGATGCGCCAGAATGCCTGGCTTCTCTGAAGGTTATAGCCCGGATTCAGTCAATCCATCTGATTTCCTCCGAGTCGTTAGCCATGGCTGTATCTAACTCCATCACTGTCTGAGAATACAAGAAATGTAAAATGAAAAACAGCTTAATAAAAACTTAAAATAATGTACTTGGAGATAGGCTATAGCAGAAAACTTCATAACTTTCCATTTGTTCTGTGGAAGGGGGGACTAATTTCGAAACACCCTGTATATATATATATATATATATATATATATATATATGTATATATATATTTATATATATATATATATATATATATATATATATATATATATATATATATATATATATATATATATATATATATATAATTTATATATATATATATAATATATATATATAAAAAAATATAGTTTTATATATATATATATATATTATATTGAGTGAATATATCATCAACACACAACACGTGTGGAATATATATATATATCCTATAATATATGGGCCATACAAGTCTAAAGAAGTTGGAATATATAAAAGGAATTATATATAGCTTGCCCAGGTAATTTTGGGTGCAGTTGCTCAGGTTCCAACTTCTTTTTAGAATGGCCCAGTGGGTAACGCCCTTGCTTTCCACCTGAGAGACCTGGTTCGAGACGTGAAAATTTATTTCTGTTCCACACGTGATTGTGTGTTGATGACATTCAATAAACGAATGAAATGTTGTCTATTCTGGTATGCAAGCAGTTAGCTTGCCCTCTCTGCTCTCAGGTTCCAACTTTTTAGACTTTTGGCCCTCCTTTCCACCTAACTCCCGACGTGAGTCAGAAATTTATTTCTGTTCCACACGTGATTGTGTGTTGATCATTTCTTAGGGATAATTCAATGAAATGTTGTCTATTAAATTGCTGAGTCGGGAAGTTGGGGAAAACTCGCTAATATGCAACAGCTTCCTTTGGTGCAGTTGAGACTCAGGTTCCAAACTTTTAGACTTGTATGGCCCAGTGGGTAACCTTGCTTGGTGAGAGACCTGGGTTGATCCTGACGTGAGTCAGAAATTTTATATATATAAATATATATATATATATATACCGACATATAAAATATATATAAAATAATTATATATATATATATATATATATATATATATATATATATACACACACATGCTAGCTGACCAACCCGGAGCTGCCCAGAAAAACTCTGAATGACATTCAATAAACTCACTCTCTCTCTCCCGCTTTCTCCTCCCTAACACTCCCAAGTTTACCTGTCATTTCTTACGTCAATTCACTGAAACTGCCCGTTAAATTTACGTGTAGACAACAGCTCGTGGGCAGAGACAGTCCACTCACCAGATTGGACGAACTGATGGTATTACCTAAATATCTGACCGACAGGTAATTGCACGTGTGGACAGGTTAGCACCAATTTCGTGACAGTTTGCTGCTGTATTTCATCTAGAAAGCATACGTGCACAGGTTAGCACCAATTTCGTGACAGTTTGCTGCTGTATTTCATCTAGAAAGCATACATGCACAGGTTAGCACCAATTTCGTGACAGTTTGCTGCTGTATTTCATCTAGGAAGCATGTCAGACGCTCTGATCAGAATATAAATTCACTGTTAGACCGTTGAACGCTATTTGCAGGCCGTTATAAGTCCAAATCATACAATAAAAATCTAAAACAATATTTCAATGTGATACAGACAATCTGGTATGGGCTTAGGCCAATGATGTCTTTTTATGACGTGTTGCTATCATGAAAGTAAACTTCACTGTCCAATTCAGAAAAAACTGAACCAACCCCTCAGTTCTAATTTATACTCATTCATTAATATTGTATGAGAATAGACGTCTTTTTTTTAATAAGAAAATTTAGTCTATAATCTGTTTTGCCTTTTTTACCTGTTTCCTATTATTAACTGAATTGCTGCAAGACTTAGCCTTTCAGCCCCTCAACACATTAAGAAAAAATGGTAAAATATGACTAACTTCAACTCGTGGTACATATTTTTTATATTGGTTTTAGGGACTTTTTTAACATTACAAAATAAATTACATAAATTACAACTCAATATCTTTATAATGAAATCAAATTCCTAGAATGTCGAATTGTGTATAAAGTTACACATACGGCATCTATAAACTTGTTCAATTCATACAATAACTTAATCATGAATCCAACAAAATCTTTCCCTTCTTGGAGGAATGTTAGGCTATTGGTTATTTATTGTTTTGAATAAATAAGCATTGATAAAAGATAGCAATGAATATATATAATTCTAATATATAACCATAAACAATAACTTTAATTTTCTAAATGATGGGAATACTATTCCTTACTGTGGATGATTACGTCAGCAAAAGGTATGAATTGATGTGTTGTGTAAGCTGTGAGCACTTCGAGTCACTCGAAGTGCAGTAGTTGCCATTTCTTAATTTAATCCCTATTTGCATCTAATACAGTTACCCTCCAAGTGTCTTTCGGAAAAGATTTCCAAATGTAATTACCTACATTCCTATAAAGTGTTAATCTAGATTTTTCAGTCATTACCTTCCAGGTAAGCAGTACCCAGCAACGTGAAAAGAAACTTATCTTCCGTATGCAGTGAAGTTTTTTGCCGATTCGCATGATAATTAATTCCAACCACTGGAGTGTCCAAGGTGATATTTCGATTATTCCAGCACAGCCAACAACAAGTTGTTCTTCCTACAAGATGTTGGTGATCATGTAAAAAACAATGTAGGGTTGTGTGTAAAACCATTTTAATACCATATACGAAAAGGGAATGTGTTTATTTACTTATTATATATCATATAATGTCTCCAACCATACGTATGAATGGGCGGGGCAAATGACTTGAGATTATTGCTTTTCACATGATGAAATGGTTGCCAGATATCGCGTATGAAAATTAATTTATTTTTTATATATATTCCGTTTGTGGGCGCTTACTCTTGCAAAGTAGGTATTAGAGTTATGGAATCATTTGAGGTACAATGATATACCATCTTAACTTCTATACTACAGTAGCCGCCAAAAAGAATTGCCTATTTTAAAAGCAGCAAAATAATATACCACAAAAACGTCAATTCCATATCCATGAGGCAAAAAATCGGCTGGGACAAATTGATTAATTGGCAACAAACCTAACGGTAGTGTCTCACTCAAGGACAATATCTCATTCATTCAGTGAATTCTGGGTGGTCGTTAAGTACCTATCTGTTATTTTTTTTTCTGCGCCGGGTTGGATAATGCCTTCGCATTTTTTTGATTCAGTGCTCGTGAATGTATTCATAATATGTCTACTGGTTATACTTCACTTGAACATCGTGCCAGAGTGGTTAAGCTTCACGAGGAAGGTTATAAAACTGGTGTAATAAGTGCAAAGACCGGTGTGAAACCAAGAACAATCTGAAACATTTTGAAGAAGTACCGCAAGAGTGGCAGTAAGGAGGTACCCAAGGCAGAAATCATCCCAGGGAGACACCCCATCATCAGTGAGAGGGGTTTGAGGGTGTTGGCAAGGGACATAGAGACTAATCCAACCCTTACAACTAAAGGCTGATAATCCTGAGGCAGTTGCTGGAGCCTCTATCCGAACCATTCGAAAGCGGTTGAAAAACCTATCCGAACCATTCAAAGGCAGTTGAAAAAAAGACTTGAAGTACTCGAAGGTGAAGGCTCGTAGGAAGCCACAGATCACGGCAAAACAAAAGGACAGAGTTGTTTTTGCATGTTCGTACAAAGACTGGGACATCAGCAAATGGAGGAAAGTGCTATGGAGTGATGAGGCTTCGTTCTTTGTTGCTGATACGAAGGGGAAACGTGTTTGGCGGAAGGCAACGTCGGACACACTTTACACTAAGTACCTCGCCACGAGTGTTAAGTTCCCGCCATATGTTATGGTATGGGGTTGTTTTGGGTATGGGGTAAGGGTTCTCTAGTGTTTTTACCCATGAATAAAACTGTTAACAAAGATTCGTATTTCACGATACTCAACGATCACTTGGAGGATTTGTTTGAACGCAGCCAGACCTCCATTTTTCAGCAAGATGGAGCTACAGCACATACTGCAAAGCAAAACATGAATTGGCTGAAAGATTGCGGTATTGACTTTATTCCCCACTGGCCAGGGAATTCTCCTGACATTTCACCAATAGAAAATTTACAGGCAATTATCAAAAGAAAATTACAAAACGTGGATACATCTTCCATCAAGACGTTGTCTGCAGAGTTACAGCGAGCCTGGGATGACCTTGACAACTCGCTCCTACAGACGTTGCCAGATTCTGTCCCCAAGCGACTACAGGAGGTGCGCAAACGTCGTGGAATGCCCACCAAATATTAGGGTAGGGGTTGGTGAGTGTTAACCCCGAATTTTATTATAATTACTTTATTATTTGGTTTTTCATGAATATCTATTTTTGCATATGTTTTTTCTCCCAATTTTCTGAAGTGGCAATTCCTTTTGGCGGCTACTATATATGTACCAAAAGTTGCCGACTAATGTTTTTTCGTTCTTTTTTCCATCATAAATTGTTGTTGTTCTCTCTAGGTATCAATTTAGTAATAAACCTCATAGATACAGACAGATTTCACTCCAAAGTGTTTGAGTGATGCCTGAGAGAGAGAGAGAGAGAGAGAGAGAGAGAGAGAGAGAGAGAGAGAGAGTTTGGTGGTGGTTTCTGCTGGCTGAAATCACTGCTTTAAGCCACTACTATGCATGTGCAGACTCGGCTTCACATACTACGGGAAGAAATTATTGATTTAGGTTTTCAATGTAGATTTTATCAAGGTGATAAACAATTATATTAGTTATATTATTATAAATTATGATAAAAATTCACATAAATTCTGATAAAAAATTGTTATAGGGGATTTACTGTTGTAGATTAACCATACTTCTGGCAGCGCCAGAAGAAAAGGTGAAGCGTCAGGTGAAAAAGAGAACAAACCCAGAAAACTGAAGGAAAAGGTGATGTAAAAATGAAAATTTCATTTGTTTTGTCTGTGTTTGTATGTCTGTCATGGGGTAGAGGTTTGACTTTGAGTTAGAAACCTTTCTGGGGTGACATAGAGGCCGTGTGCAAATTTTTGTCTGGGTCCATCAATGGTTTGTTTTTTTCTATTGGGCAAACAATTGTACAAAATTCATTTTATATATATATATATATATATATATATATATATATATATATATATATATATATATATATATATATATATATATATATATATATAAATGAATTTTTATATATATTGTTTTATATATGATAGATATATATATATATATATATATATATATATATATATATATATTTCAACAACGGATGGGGCCTCTTTTCTCAGAACCTCACCCGTTTTTACATTTGCAACATAATTGAGAAAGAAATAAAAATTAATTTCAATTGATTTAATTACAAAAACTGTGTGTTTCCACTCACCCCTTTATAAACTCTCTCCTTCATTCCCCAAAATGGTCAAGCCTAAACCCTCTCTCTGTTCAAAGTGAATGCTTTTAGACGTAATTCCAGCTGACTGTTGGACCTTCTCTGCATCCAGCAAGACAAGGGAGGAGCCAAAAAAGAGAAAGTTACCCCCCCCCATTCTGAATCCTCCACGTGGGTTGACTGACGCCATGCGGTCATCATTATAGAAAACGTGACGAAGATTGACCTTTGCGCCACCTAGTTAGACACAATGCGTAATCCCCAAAGGTTATTTATAGACACTGCAACAGAAATCGTGAGGGAGAACGCTCAGAACATGACCCAAGGACAGACATCCTTACCTTGCCTGTCTCTCTGAACCACGTGTTCAACCCCGGGCTCGAACCGGTATACTTTGTAGTGGCGTTATAATTCCCTCCTACATCGCCAGCACCCTATCGAACGAGGACACCGTCATCTTGACGAAGGTAATGTGCCAGAATAAGGTTCTTTTGGTCAGTCATGATTCCTGTTATTTTTCTGTCTAATATTTCATTTATTTTTCCACTGTGCAATCATCTTTAGTAATTTGCGTTGGAGCAGTCAGTGTTAACCTAATTATGCGTTAGTGTTGAACCGAGTTATTTGGCATCATCTGTGCATTCCTCAGTTTCCCTTTGAGCATCTGATTATTATTGCAAGTAACCGTCTTACATATATTTGCAGATAGGCCTCGACTGTGGAATCTCTCGGCTCCATCCAAGTGCAGTCCCCCTTCTATCCCCCACTGCGATGTTCCTGTTATGAAGACATCGTCCGAGTAGAATATTTATTGTGTAGGATTCATTATTTAGCAGGCCCTTATTATTACCTGCCCAGTAATTCGTCATTCTTCTGATCTGTGTCTGTTATGTAAATATAATTAGTTAAGAGAACCCTTGAGTTTACGTAATTTTCCCTCACATGAAGGCCTTAAGCCATACATTTCCCTTGTTTTGTCTAAGAACTGTTTGAATATTGAGTCAGATGTGTAATAAATAAAAGGAACTCCCTGCGTTCATCAGTTGCCGCCCACAATCAAGTATCCCCAGGACATTCATAGCAACTGCCGTACCTTGCCAAGGATCCGATTGCCTTGCAATTATCAGCAGAATAACAACTGCTGGCTGGTCAGCATAATTTTAGAGACAACCCTGATATCATACCCCCTCCATTTCAAGCACGAGAAGAGCCAGTCCCACAGTGTAAGTACGTGCCGAAATATTTTGTTTAGGTTTATGCTAGGTGCGAAAAGTGACTGCAATCAGCGTTAGGTAATTGATAGACCATGTGCATGCCAAATTAGTTCACGAGAAGAAAGAGCATATTAACAATTCCACAAGATTTTGTGTTATCGCATGTTAGCTGCATATTTCAAGAATAGGAAGCTAGGGAGAAACTCAGTCGAAGAGTTAATAAAAGGAATAAAGCCCCTATTCCTTCGTCCACATGATAAGGACAATTTGAAAATCCCGAATTCCCAGATAGTCACACTGTAGGTGACCACCAAGGCTTTGACTCCAGCTATTTTTGAGTAGCTTGATTTATCCCCTCTCTCTCTCTCTCTCTCCATCCCTTGATCGATAGGAAAAGTTAGGGAGTATTTAGTAATCCAAATTTCTGCTCTCAAGACGAGAGAATAGGAAAATCCAACACAGAGTCTTCAATTCCAGATCACCTGGGCCCATCCCTGTCTGCCATCTTTGATTTGTGAGTTCCATTAGAAATTCCACTGTGCTCATATACCCCTTCCTTCTGCTCGCTGATTTTTATCTATATGTCCGTGCACGTCACTGCATTTTTGAAAGCAATAAACTTTAGCAAGAATTCCCTTGTTCATTCATTACTGCGGGCAGGCCGAGTGTGGGACAAAAGGGTAGGCAGGTAGACATGCAGTCAAGAGGTGGCCTCCCCACCCCAACCACACAACTGACTTGCCCATTGATGGCAGATGTCACGAGACTAAACATTGGAGTACTGTTAGACACGTGCGAGCTAAGGTTGTTTTGATAACGGAGAATAACAATTTCTTTCCTCCCCTACGGCAGTCTGCCCTGCCTCCATGCATGTTATAAGATTAAGCATTTTTTCCCCTTACCCTCGTGCGTTGGAGACTTTAATATTCGAAAGGATCGATGTACTGTTTTCATTATGCCACATTTAAAATTATTTGACAGAGCAAGGAAAATTTCCTTTACACACCATAAGTGTATAACCACATAAGCCTTTTCTTTTCATTAGTTCTGCAGCGTCTCTCCGCAAAATAAAATATACATAAAGGCTTATGTTAGCTTGGGCTAATTTTTCGTTCATTAAGAACCACTAAGCCTATTCAGACATATTAACAGACACCCTGAAGTTTGTCTTACTCAAACAACTTTTAACTGAAATTTGTCTTATTCAGACATATTAATTTTTAAGGCTTATTCAAACACCTTTGCCTTATCCAGACACTTGTCTTATTCAGACATATCAATTTTCCTTCATTCTAATCAACTGAGTGTTTCACATTTGTCTTATTCAGACATTAATTTTAACAGTCTTTTCAGACAACCTGAGATTTGTCTTATTCAAACATATTAATTTCAGTTGAGAGTCTTTTCAGACAACTTGAGATTTGTCTTATTCAGACATATCAATTTATGTTCATTCTGAACAACTGAGTGTTTCAGACACCTGAAATTTAAGTCTTTTCAAGCAACTGTGTCCTTTCAAACAACTTGAGTCTCTTTAGACACCTGAAATTTATGTCTTTTCAGACAACTGAGTCTATTCAGACAACTTGAGTCTCTTCAGACAACTGAGTCTTTTCAGGCAACTTGAATCTGTTCATTTCGAACAATACTGAGTCTCGTCAGACATATTGAACCTGTTCCCTTGAACAGCCCAGAGTCTTTCCAGACAACTTGAGTCTATTCACACACCCTGAGTCCTTTGGGACATCTTGAGTCTTTCGGGACACCCTGAGTCCTCCAGGACACCCTGAGTCCTTCAGGACACCCTGAGTCCTTCAGGCATATTGATTTTCTAATGGGTCACACCCATATAAGCGTTATTTCAAGATGACTATGACATCCAGAGCCCAGCAAAATGAGGACTTCAATTCTACATGTCTGCTGGAAAGGACATGGGACTATCCAGACAAGCCCTGAGGGAATGGGTCCAAGAGAGGGTAGACAGTACCAAGGCGGAAAGAGAGGCAGATAGAAGGGCCAAGAGAAACGAGAAGAGGCAGAAAGACAGGAGAAGGAGAAAGAAAGAATAGCCCATGAGGAATGAGAAAAGGCAGAAAGACAGGAGAGAGAGAGAAGGAAAGAGCTCATCAGCTTGCAATGGCAGCTCACGACCGGCGCAACACATCAACACCCTCTCCTCACTCAACCCTCATCAGTGTAAGCACCCTCATTAGAAAATGGGATGAAGCCGAGCCTGAAGCCTGGCTCGACCATATTGAAAAGGTCCTGACGACCTGTCAGCCCTCTACTGAAGAAATTTCTCTGATCCTGGGACGGCACCTTGAAGGAAAGGGCGGCACTGCATTCAACACTCTCCCCCCTGAGGATCAAAGAAGTCTTGACCTTGTCCGCCAAGCCATCAGAAAGGCTTTTGAAATAACTCCCAACCGTTGGAGGAAAAGGTGGAGAAATATGCCCAAAGAATCAGGACAAACCTGGTCCGAGTGGATCTTCAAAAAGACCCAGGCCCTAAAACAATGGCTAGAATCTCTGAAAGCCACTAGTGTGGAGGAAGTCCTCGAACTTTTCCAGCTTGAGGACTTCTTATTTTATGTTCCACCAGCTCTCGCCGCTCATCTGTGCGATAAGGCGTCTAAGACAGTGGTCAAGTGCTGCCGTTGGGCTGACATATGGGATACGCATCATCCCCATCTTAGTTCTCATGGCCGAAAGTTATATCTCTCCTAGCCTGCCTCAACAAACTCCCAGCAACCTCACAAGAATGGGCACCCCTGTAAGAAACCCGTATGTGGGTACTATAAGAGAACAGGGCACCCTGCTGAACAGTGCCGCTTGAAGGCCGAGAATCAGCCAGAAAACCCCTCTACATCCTCAAACGGGACAACGCCCCGAGCCATACCTGGGTCGTGGACGAAGGGTAAAGGGCCTGCTCCCTCTTATGGGACAGGTCCAGGTAAAGATTATAGCCGGACTTACTGCCTGGCTTGCAAAGTCTATGGGCAATCTGCCCAATGGACAAAATCCCCTAATAATAATAAGTCAAGTAAGCCTGCCCCTGCCTTGGCAGTCACCAATCCAACATCTTTAGGTCCTCCAGCCCAGGGTCCCATTTATGTGGCACTTCCCTGAGGTAGGTGCCCCGCCAGCCAGATCAAAGCATTTGATTATTCTGGTGCACAAATGTCCCTCATAAGGGAAGACAAGGTTCCCCGAGGAGCTATCATCAACAAACATAAACTCGTCATGACTGAGGGTATCAATCACTTCAAGATGATACTTCCTACAATCAAGTTGAAGGTCATGAGATCTCATCGATCTGAAATCTGCAACCTCGCAATCGCCAGATACATTCCTGGAGGTTATGACCTCCTCCTGGGACAGGACTTCCAGCCCCCATCTGATTTAGAGCAATCCAGGGGTCCAAATCCCCCAAATCATTATTTATGCACAAGTAAAACTCAAATGCCTGATTTCGTTCCACTGCCCGTGCCACCTGAGTGCAATGTGCAGTGGCCCACTCCACCAAGATCGATTCCTGGTCCCATTCCAGTGCCTGGCCCTGCCCCAGTGCTGGTGCCAGGGCCCCAAGTAGATCCCCCTCCAGGAGATCCTACTCTTGATTCACAATCTCTGCCAGTGTCACTTGGGTGCACTGATCAGTGCCCAGCTCTGTCTGTCCCGAACGATGAGCAAATTCCAAATCAGTTATTAGTGCCTGGCCCCACCTTAGTGCCAGTGCCAGAGCACACCCCTGATCTCCATTCCAGAATCCCAGTCTGGGCCCCCTCTCTTTGCCCGACTTGGCTTCACTACCAATGCCGGTAAGAGAGATGGATCCTTCCGACCACAGCGGAAGTTCACCCAAAGGTGCAGCCTCGCAACCTGTGCCTGGGCTGGTCATTCTAACCTGCGACGGTAGAGCTGCGGACTGTCCCTCGATGGGCCGGAGTTCAATTCCCCAGCTGGCTGATGAAGAGTTAGAGGAATTTATTTCTGGTGATAGAAATTCATTTCTCGCTATAATGTGGTTTGGATTCCACAATAAACCGTAGGTCCCGTTGCTAAGTAACCAATTGGTTCTTAGCCACGTAAAATAAGTCTAATCCTTCCGGCCAGCCCTAGGAGAGCTGTTAATCAGCTCAGTGGTCTGGTAAAACTAAGGTATACTTTTTTTTTCTAACCTGCGAGCCTCTCACGCCCCCCATAACCATCCCCTCTCTGTCTCAGTCCGCCACAGACACAACAGTGAGTAAGGATTCTGCCATGTCTCAAATGGCCAATGAACTCAAGGAACTGCGACTGATCATGGTAGAGCTTGCAAAGAAGGCACCTGCATCAGCTGTCAAAGAAGCTGACACAGATGGCACTCAATTACCCTCCCCGGGCTCAGTTCCACCGATTCCCCGACCGAGACAAACCATCACAGTTAGAGAGGTCCATGGAGGGAATACCACGGGAGTGGATAATTCCAGGTAGCTTAAAGGGAGCCCCCGAGCTCTCCTGGCACCTGTGCCAACCTGGCAAAGTGCCATCCCTTTTCCCTACGAAGACTTTGGCACCTCTATCCAGCAGAGGATGTCAGGGCCCTTCACTATTCTATTTCCCTTATAACTCTAACCCTTATTCTTCCCTTTAACATTTCCCTTCCTTACTATTGATTATTACTCACATTGATTTTATGCCTTACCAAGGCCCTCATTTTACGTTCATCCCCGCAGCAAATGCAAAATGCCCTTGACAGATATGTCAACTGTACAAGTCCTACAACCTCCCTTTCATGCCTACCGCAGCATGACACATTTAAATATGATATGCCATTGCCATTAGTTATTATATTAAATGATCCTGCCGGAGGGGTTGCGCCCTCTGGCTACCTTTGCGGCCTTCTTGGCCTAAGAAATGATCATAGCTGTCTTCCATAAGCTAAGGAATGTAATTTTGGCATATTTAATCGTCATCTTTATTTTACAATCACTGATTACTCTGAATCTGTCATCTATTTTCTTTGTGAATCTCTGTAATAAATCTTGAGTGTTTCAGGCTCGCGACCTTGTGTTTATAGTGCCAGAATGGCTCTAAGCCGTTGCTCAAGCATCGTGGAACCACCTAACCAAGACCACGTTTACCTTACTGTAATACCTCTTCAAGGCAGACTAACTGCATGTGTGCAAAATTTGTAATTGATTATCATTAAGAGTGCATGAAGTATCTCTAGAATTAACCTAGTAATATATTAATTCATTGTTTTGACTATACCATTACGTTGTGACAAATATTCTGAGTAACGCTGCCTTAACGTAATAGAAATTTAATGATAAAAATATGTCATTTCTAGCAGCAAATATTTGTTCTGCATTAACATAAATGTCACAATGTTGTTTGCCTCTTTAAATCAGTTGCTACACAGAAGTTTAAATTAAATCATAAGGCACCAAAGGGAAATGATAGAGAAGTAAAGTAATGTATTTAAGTGAGTTTGCCCCCTCATAATCATTCTCACCCAATCTAGGGTGTGAATGCTAAATTGGTTGGGGAGGTGCAATGGATGGGACCTCTCTTCTCACAACCTCACCCGTTTTTACATTTGCAACATAATTGAGAAAGAAATAAAAATTAATTTCAATTCATTTAAATTACAAGAACTGTGGGTTTCTACTAGCCCCTTCATAAACTCTCTCCTTTATTTCCCAAAATGGTTAAGCGTAACCCTTCTCTCTGTTCAAAGTGACTGCTTTTAGACCTAATTCCAGCTGACTGTCAGACCTTCTCTGCTTCCAGCAAGGCAAGGGAGGAGCCAAAAGGAAAAAGTTGGCTCCCCGCCCCCATTTCTGAACCCTCCACGTGGGTTGACTGATGGCATACAGTCATCATTATAGAAAACGTGACAAAGATCGACCTTTGCGCCACCTAGTTAGACATGATACGTAATCCCTGAAGGTTATTTATAGACACTGCAACAGAAATCGCAAGAGAGAATGCTCAGAATGCGACCCGAGGACAGACATCCTTACCTTGCCTGTCCCTCTGAACCACGTGTTATTTCTCTGGCTAATATTTGATTTACTTTTCTATAGTGCGATCACCTTCCGAAATTTATGTTGGAGCAGTCAGTGTTAACGCAATTATGCATTAGGGTTGAACTGAGTTATTTGGCACCATCTGTGCATTCCTCAGTTTCCCTTTGAGTGTATTATTATTATTTTAAGTAACGGCTTGCATATATTTGCAGATAGGCCTCAACTGTGGAATCTCTTGGCTCCATCCATGTGCAGTCCCCCTTCTATCCCCCACTGCGATGTTCCTGTTATGAAGACATCGTCCGAGTAGAACATTTATTGTGTAGGGTTCATTATTTTCGCAGGCCCTTATTATTACCTGCCCAGTAATTCGACATTCTTCTGATCTGTGTCTGTTATGTAAATACAATTAGTTAAGAGAACCCTTGAGTTTACGTCATTTTCCCTCACATGAAGGCCTTAAGCCATAGATTTCCCTTGCTTTGTCTACAAACTGTCTGAATATTGAGTCAAATGTGTAATAAATAAAAGGAGCTCCCCACGTTCATCCGTTGCCGCCCAGAACCAAGTAAGTATCTCGGACATTCGTAGAAATATATATATATATATATATATATATATATATATATATATATATATATATATATATATATATATATATATATATATTATATATATATATATATATATATATATATATATATATCTATATATATAGTATATATTTATTTATATATATATATATATATATATATATATATATATATATATATTATATACACAAACACACACACACACACACATATATATATATATATATATATATATATATATATATATATATATATATACACACACATGCATATGTCTATGTATGTATATACTGTGCATATATATATACATACACATATATATTATTATACATACTGTAGAATATGTTGACAATGTCTTTCAAAGTGTTATTTTATTTACTGTTCTGATTATCGTGTATTCTGTGTAATAATGATAATTATTGAACTCTTTGTAATGTATGTATGTTAGATTTCACAATAGCATAATTTAGAATCTGTAGAATTAATAATTTAGATAACATAATAGCTGGGAGAGTATTTATGCCTCATGTGACACTGGGGATGTCATCAAGATATCTTTTGTTTTGAATTCAAGCAATAAGTAACGTCAGCAGTCGAGATTTTGGGCAATCATCATGGTCTTCGTCTGTTTATCTAACATGTCAATCATTTTTTATTGTGATGCTGGGCGCTTAGTCATGTAATCCAACTTTTTGTTCCTTACGAGAAGCAGGGAATGATTGCACATTGTTGCATCATCTTTTGCCTTAGAGAGAAAATCAGGTGGGTTTCTATATATGTATTGTTCTGTCTTAAGATCACGGGGTTGGATGGAAATTATTGCCCAAAACCACATGGCTATTGCATCATATAGACTCTGGATGTGTCGTGCTCTGGAAGAAAGTATTGCAAAAAAACACATGCAAGTTACGTTATTTAAACTCTGGTCGCGTATCATCCGCTTTTGATTTCTTGTACAGAAACGTTTTGCCTTGATATTGACATCATTCAGCTCCGATGGAATATTCTATGGGGGTCATGCTTATGGTTGGAAACAGAAATCATTTTCATTGAGAGGCCAAGAATCATGCAGTGTAGATTTAAAAAGAGAAGTCTCTCTCTCTCTCTCTCTTATATCCATTTAGTAGATTTATTTTTAAAGTAACAAATTATTTTTATATTGGTCACTCTATTAATTAACTGTGAAATCTATACAGACATTATAACAGTGTATATATCGGTAACAGCGCCTCGTTAGGAATTGCGAAAATGTGTATTTTGGCTGCAGCTTGTGTAAGGTATTGTAATTTTTGCAAGTTTTTTACCGTAGCTGAAACTTGATGTTTAATTTCCAAACTGAATTGATTTTGGTGAACTTAATACACTCACATTTCATTTTCATGTTTTGTATATTTGTGTTTTCTTTGTATCATATTAATTACTTGTTTAATTCTTTTTGAATTTAGTACTTTTACATATTTTGTGTTCACAATCTCTTAGTTTTTCAAGATGTTTATTTAATTTTGTTTCACATATTAACATTTTGGTGATTTAATTTTGTTTCATGACTTTATTTAAGAATTAAGATGGTGAATTCTGATTTCCAGTAAAAGTGATTTTTCTTTACAGTAAGCTTGAGAATTTTGATTTATTAATTTTGAATTAAAAATAAACTTTTGTATTTAGCTTTTACTGTAGTGTTTCATTTATTAACCAACATAGTGATAAAGTTTTGTTCCTTTAATTTTGCTGAAGTGACTCAAACTGTGGAGGTAAAAATACAGTAATGGAGTGATGCCCTTTTTTCTTTAGTATATTTCTTGTTTAAATATCGATACCTCACAATTGTTTTGATCAACTTTGGTGATACTTCTTTTAAGGGATCACGGTTGCCTTTAGGGTACTCAGTCATTTTTTTTTTTTTTTTTTTTTTTGCTATAAGAGTTCAAGTATCTGGCTGTAGTGAGGTGAGTTTTGAATTCTATGATTGGTGAGTGTAATAACCAGGTACTTGAAATGCTTCATGACAATTCAAATTGGTGCCCAGACCTGGGAACAAATCAAAATATCACTCTGGTTTATGACTGATACTGGTGGTGTTAGGGATTTTTTTTTTTTTTTGACAGGAGAGTGACCACATAGTTGTTTTTGCATTGTATTTTTATCAATTGTTTAGTTGAGTAACTTAAAGGAAATGGCTCTGTTCAATGTTCAGGAGTTTTTAGCAGCTCCTTCCATCCAAGAGTTATCTGAATCCAACCTGACTAAAGCTCAATGGCTAATAGCCTGTGGCGATGAAGCATCTAGTAGGATGATTAGGGCATCCAAGCATTGATGGATTCTGGTAACCAAAGTGGATGAAGAGTTAAGAAAAGCACAAGAATTATTGAGCGTAGCTGTGGCAGGATTTAGAAGTAGGCAAGAGCAAATGAAAGCTAACACTGAGTCTGATAAAAAAAAAAAAAAAAAAAGAAAGTGATGCAGAAACAGAGCTTAGACACATAGCTGCAGAAGAAAGCTTGAGTAAGTTGAAAATGCAAGCAGAAAAAGAGAGGAAAGAGAAGAAAACTTAACCTGAAAAATGAAGGCAGAAAGAGAAAGGGAGGAAATTGAGAAATGAGAAAGAAAAGAAAGCAAAGAAAGAGCAGCAGAAGAAGAAAAAGAAAGAGAAAGAGAAAGAAAGGCAAGAGAGGAAAGAGAAAGAGCAAGGAAGCAGGAAGATTATGAAAGGAGATGGAATTAATAAAAGCTCACTCCACATTACCTGTGACACCATCTAACCCTACCCAAGATAATCAAGACCCTGTATTTGATGTGGTAAGAGTGCAGAAGTTAATTCCAAAGTTTACAAAAGAAGCTCCAGATGAGTTTTTTTGATCACTTTGAAAAAGTGACTTCACGATGGCCAGTAGATAAATGGTCTGTCTTGTTACAAAGTGTTCTCATAGGTAAAGGGAGAAGTGCCTATTTAACATTATCAGCTGATCAGTGTAAAGAGTACAGGGTACTCAAACACAATGTGCTACAAGTTTAACAGATTACCCCTGAATATTACAATGAAATATTCAGATCTTTGAGAAAGGATGACAAGATGACTTTCTTGGATTATGCCTACAAAGTGAAGAGATGTTTCAAACAATGGTTGGAGGCTGCTAAAGTTGAATCTGTTGATGAATTTGAAGAGTTAATTGTGCTGGAACAATTTCTTAGAGAATACCTGAACACATAAGAGCCTATTTGAGAGAGAGAGGTTAAGAAACTTGACAAAGCTGCTACACTGAGTGAAGATTATAACATTATCAGTAGCAAAAGGAAGTATAATGTCAAGTATAATAATGATAGGAACCAACAATGCACCGGTATAACAATACAATGCACGGTAATACCCCTCAGGAATCGAATGTTAAATCCTCATCATCCAATTTCTCAAGACAGATACGACTAATGTTGTTTGCTTCAAATAAGGAAGAGCTGGATACTATAGTCGGAGTGTTATCAGACACAACAACAGTAAAAAAAAAAAAAGTTGGTCAAGCGGTCAAAGCTGGCCAGGAGAAGCAAACTACGAAGAGCAGTGTGGGGAAGATTGAGACTGTAGGGAAGACTGAGGCTAAACAAGCTAAGTGTTTAGCAACCAGTGGAATTGTAACCTTAAGCAGTGAGTGGCTCACCAGCTTGGAGGTTTTAAAGCCATATATCTATGAAGGTACACTGGCAACTCAAGGAGGGTGGGCAGGTACCAGTCAAGGTATCATGTGATACGGGGAGTAACCATAGTGTGGTAATTCATGGTGCTCACCCACACTTGGAGAAGAATCTAACCAGAGATTCAGTTATTTTGAAGGGTATAGGAGGAGAAGAAGCAACTCCTATATGCCGCTTGCACCTGTCATGTAAATGGGTGACAGGGAATGTTGATTTTGCTGTAAAGGACTCACTGGCTATTGAAGGTGTGCATGCTTTACTGGATAATGAAGTTGGTGTGTACCATTTGTTCCTTGTCCTATAGTGACAGACAAACAGTTGAGGATTAGTCCTATGGTAGATTTAGAGAAGAGTAACCCCCACCTGTTACCAAATTGTGTTACTACCAGAAGTATGAAGAGAATTATGCCTGCAAATGAAGAAACTGAGGATTTACCCATACAAGAAGGATCAAGTGAAGGATCTTTGAGCTTAGAAGAACTGTTCAGGAAAGTGGTGTTTCCCCTAGTGCTAACAACGAAGAGATTTCCCAACAAGAAAAAGAAGAACCTCTTGTTTTTGAAGAGACTCAGAGTAGTCAGTGTGTTCCTGAAGACAGTAGTGAAACTACGGCAGAAGAGTTAGCAGATATTGAGAGTTCAGCCCTTGAAGTTTGTCAAGTGACTAGAGAGAAGCTAATAGAACTGCAGAGGAGGGATACAATGTTGGCTGATTTGTTGTTCAGAGTTGTTTATCAAGAAGAGATGCAACAAACTCCTACCTGTTATTATCTAAAGGAAGGTTTGCTAATGAGGAAGCACAGGCCTGCAGATAAACCAAGAGATCCTGAATTGGGTGAATATCATCAAATTTTGATTCCTTATCCAATGAGGAAGCAAATGGTAGCAGTAGCACACAAGTCTGGACATGGGAATTAGGAAAACTGTTGAGAAGATTATAAAGGATTTTTCTAGCCTGGACTTAACAAGGATGTTACCAGGTTCTGCCGAGAGTGTCAAACTTGCCAGACAGCTGGAAAACCGAATGAAACCATTCAGAAGCCCCCCTACAACCTATAGACATTAAGAGGAGAACCCTTCAGCAAGGTGATTATAGACGTGGTAGGGCCGCTTCCAAAAACAAAGAAAGGAAATGGATACTTGTTAACATTAATGTGTCCGGTGACATGTTATCCTGAGGCAATTCAAGTGGGAAGTATAAATGCCAAGATGATTACTGTGAAGTTGGAGTTTTTCTCGAAGTTTGGAATACCAGATATTGAACAAAGTGATAGAGGAACGAACTTTACTTCTACATTGTTCCAGGATGTGATGAACTTGTTAGGAGTGAAACAACAGTTATCAATTGCATATCATCCAGAGAGTCAAGGAACTTTGGAAAGGTTCCACCAGACATTTAAAAGTATGTTAAAGTATTGTTACGAGTCAGGAAGAGAATGGGATGCTGGTTTACCCTTAATGCTGTTTGAAGTTAGGAATGCTTATCAAGAAAGCATGAGATGTTCACCGAATGAGATCATTTTTGGTTGAGAAGTAAGAGGTCCATTGAAGATTCTTGCAGAGAAGTGAGAAGAAAATCGAGAGGAAATCCAAGGAGAATTTGTGAAGAACTTGAGGAAAAGGTTAAGAGAAATTAGAAAATTCTCTCTGGAAAATCTGAAAATAAAGAAATTAGAAAATTCTCTTTAGAAAATCTGAAAATAAGTCAAGAGAAAATGAAAAGGAGATATGATGCTACATCTAAACTAAGAAGTTTCAGTGTAGGACAGCAAGTTCTAGTGTTCTTACCAGTGAAAAGATTTCCCCTTACCTATAAATTTCAAGGTCCTTACAAGACAGAGAAATTAAGTGGTGGAACTTATGTGACTAAAACACCAGGAAGAAGGAAACGACACACGAAGATGCATGTGAATCTTTTGAAACCTTACTTCGCAGAGACTAAAACTGAAACAGTTTCAGTAAAACAGACAACTTCGTCCACAGAAGACGATGATGTATACAAATTGGGAGCTGAAAGAAAGATGAACAATTCTTCCATACCAAAAAATTTGGAGGATAAACTAAAACATCTGAGTGTTGAGCAAAGTAGTGAATTAAGTGATTAGAAGTTTCTCTGAAATTTCTGCAGGTGTACCGATCTAACAAAGCATGAGATAAAGATCAGAGGAGATGCAAAACCTTTTAAACAGAGAGCATATCGCCTATCACCATTCCCCAGAGAAGTTTTGAAGAAAGAAGTAGAATATTTATTGCAGCATGGATTAGCAGAACCCAGTTCAAGTCGTTACAGTTCTCCAAGTGTGTTGGTGAAGAAACCAGATGGCTCAATTAGGATATGTACTGATTATAGGAAACTGAATTCTGTCAGTGTGACTGACAACTGTCCCTTGCCTCTTATAGATCACTTACTTGATAATGTTCCTCGCTGGGTGAGTGGGTTCCGTTCTCAGCTACCACTCTATTGGTCGCGAGTTCGAATCTCCAACCGGCCAGTGAAGAACAAGAGGAATTTGTTTCTGGTGATAAATATTCATTTCTCGCTATAATGTGGTTCGGATTCCACAATAAGCTGTAGGTCCCATTGCTAGGTAACCAATTGGTTCCTAGCCACAAAATCTAATCCTTCGGGCCAGCCTTAGGAGAGCTGTTAATCAGCTCAGTGGTCTGGTTAAAGTAAGATATACTTTTTTTTTTTTACTTGATAATATTGGGCAAGCCAAGTTTGTTTCCAAGATATTTTGTTACAAGGGTATTATCAAATTCCCTTAGATGAGAATGCTAAATTGCTGTCAGCTTTCACTACTCCTTTTGGATTGTATCAATATACTGTTTTGCCATTTGGTCTGATGAATGCGCCTGCAACATTCCAACGAGTGATGGATCAACTGCTTGGATCCATAGAAGGAGTGGGTGTATACCTTGATGACAGTCATTTACTCTACAACATGGGAAGAGAATTTTAAGAAAAGTGTTCATGAAACTACGGGAAGCAGGACTAACAATCAACTTAGAAAAGAGTGAGTTTGGAAAGGCAACCGTTTAGTATCTGGGTTTTGAAGTTGGGAGAAGCCTTCTCACTTCTGTTTGATGCTATGTAGAAGGTATCCGTAAGGTTACCACCCCTACTACCAGGAAACAACTACAAAGATTTTTGGGCATGACTGGATTCTATCACTGATTTTGTCCAAATTTCTCAGCTGTGGTAGCTCCCTCGACTGATTTAACCAGTCCAAAAACAATGTTTGCATGGGCTCCAGAATGTCAAGAATCATTTGAGAGGGTACAAGCCATTTTAACATCAAGACCAGCCCTTCAAGCTCTAGACTTGAATAAGAAGTTTGTGATATATGTTGATGCATCTGACTGTGGAACTGGAGCTGTTCTACTTCAAGAAGATGATAGCACTAGTTTACATCCTGTTTGTTCCATGTGTTCAAAGTTGAAAAAGCATCAGAAAGTGTATTCAGCAACAGAAAAAGAAATATTAGCATTAATTACAGCATTGAAAAAGTTTGAAGTGTACGTGAACAAACCCAAGAGTGAAGAAATTTTAGTGTTATCTGACCACAACCCATTAATGTTCATATATAAAATGAGGAATCAAAACCAAAGATTGACAAGGTTGTCTTTATGCCTGCAACCCTATAATGTAAAGGTGAAACACACTTCAGGAAAGAACAATGTAGTTGCAGATTATTTATCTCGTTGTGAATTGTTGGATTCAAACCCTGGATAAAAAATTTTCTGGGGTGAGGAATATTATATATAGAATATGTTGATAGTATATCTTTCCAAAGTGTTATTATATTAACTGTTCTAATTATCATGTATTCTGTGAAATAATGATAATTATTGAAATCTTTGTAATGCACGTATGTTAGATTTCACAAGAGCAAAATTTGGATTCTGTAGTATTAATAATTTAGATAACGTAATAGCTGGGAAGAGAATTTATGCCTAATGTAACACAGGGGATGTCATACAAGACATCTTTTGTTTTGAATTCAAGTGATAAATAACGTCAATCGAGATTTTGGGCAGTCATCGTGGTCTTTGTCTGTTTATTAAACACGTTGATCATTTTTTATCATGATGCGGAGCGCTTAGTCATGTAATCCAACTTTTTGTTCCATACAAGAAGCAGGGAATGATTGCACAATGTTGCATCATCTTTTGTCTTAGAGAGAGAATCAAGTGGGTTTCTAATCATGTACTGTTCTGTCTTAAGATCAAGGGGCTGTAGTGAGGTAAGTTTTGAATTCTATAATTGGCAAGTGTAATAACCAGGTACTTGGAACACTTCGTGACAATATATACATATATATGTGTGTGTGTTATGAAAAGAACGCCACAGTGACTAAACAATAAATGAAAAATCAAGGGAACGAGGCAAGCCAACGTTTATAAATTTAAAAAAAAAGATATATGCTAAGTAATTTAAAAAGCGATATAAAAACGAAGATAGGGGAAGGGGAGCTATGTGCGTATGAGTACGAGAGAGAGAGAGAGAGAGAGAGAGAGAGAGAGAGAGAGAGAGAGAGAGAGAGAGAGAGAGAGGAAAATAAATATCGGCGTTACAGACGGAGCAACAGCAACGAAAAAACGGAGGAAAAAGCAATAAAAAGTGAAACAAAGGGAAAAGGTTCGAGAGAAGAAAGAGTGCATTGAACACCAGACAAATTGAATGTAAGAACAAGTGAACATGACATCGGACGGAGGGGGGAAAAGAGAGAAGAATATACAAATGAAAACTAAATTAATACGATGTAGTACACATGCGGGTGTATGCAGGCTCACTTACAGTTAACGCACAAACAATGTACTTTTCAAGGTTGTAAAAATACATGTACAGCAGATATCTTTCCCAACTGACTTTGAACAGATTCAGAAATCTTGGCGCTTCAGGGTTTATTCGAAGTCATGCAGGCTAAAAGTTGCATACTTAAAAGTGAATAAAGCCAAGAAAAGCCTATATTATTTTATTCCATTTACAATAATAATACCAACTTTTGATTATACGACGACTCGAGTCCATCTCATATAATTAAAAGAAACAAACTCTTATCAGCTGGGATGATAAAGAGATCTACGACGCCCCACAAAGGAATCGGAATATTATTAGGTAAACGGCAGATTTAATAATAGTTTTAAATCACGTACAAAAAAACGAGTGGGATTCTGTATTCCATTCGAGCAAGAGATTGCCGACGGATTGAGAGGGGTGGGGGGGCGGTCCTGTTATTACGGAATTTATTAATAGAGAGGGGCCATGTGGACTTGCTAACCGGGGGTGTGTATCACCCTGGGGTATGGGGGAGATTTCCTCAATACCATCGCAATTCGAGAATAGACGGAAACCAAGAGCATTATTATCGTTACCAAGCACCGACTGGTTGAGGGATTATACAAGTAATTCCTGAGGAGATTAATCAGTGATTACGCAGGATTAATTGCTAATCACCCGTTATTACAAGTCCCAGAGCTTGATACGCGGAGGCCAAAATATGAATAAATAGTGGGCAAACGAATATTATTCAAATTCATTCCTTAATGCGATTTTATTGTCGTTAGATTATTATTGTGATTACGGCTAATTATTCTGTCATCTGTTTATTTTCGTATCATCAGGATTCTTCTGTGGCTATCGTTCATAATGGGGATGATAAGATGAAAGTGGGACAATGAGATAAGTGGGGATTATTTGCTTTTGAATAAACACATTAAAATGAAAGTAAAAAATTTTCTTGAAAATCTCATTAACGCACGACAGTGTATCTGACATTTACTGTGCCGTAAATGTTATCAAGAGAGGATATTTTACCGGAACTTAAAGTTCAAATAATTCTTCTCTAGGTAGAATTATACTTTGGCTACAAGTGAAGATGATAAAAATCAAGATATCGATGGGCTTACGAATCTGTATTACAATGTTCTCAGAGAGTAGAGGAGAGTCTGGTTTAAGAGTTTTTGGAAAAGAAAGTGGAAAATTGTTATCCCAGTAGTGCACTTTTGACCGTTACGCGAACACAGTCGTCAAAGAACTTCCTGAAGTGTACCGTTAACTCCAGCGTAGTACAAAAACGACTGAAAAGTATCGATTGATGTTAGAGGAAATCAGGGAGGATTGCTATCACGTCGTTGGCATAAAAGAGCAAATACCACGTTTGGTAAATGGAGAATAAAAATGGAGTAGAGTAGACAATGGAGCTTCAGTATAAATAAGGAACAAAGCAGTAACCATGCTAAAAGCTATGGAAGAAATCTATGAATCGTGAATTAGTATTTGGCATTAAACAATACGAAATTTAAGCCAAAATGACAAGACCACTCAAACGTTAGCAATAAAAGCCTTAAAATGTTTCCTGAAAGAAAATACGGAGACACGAGTGGCTTTCCTCTAAACCCTTTTTGCTTTGGTCGATTATGCTAGCAGAAAGATTCTACACATCGAGATTCGCATTCCTCTAAAGATGGCAGCCGGTTGTGAAAAAAGTAAAACCCCAAAATCTGGAGGAACGTGAGTTCTACTTTTAGTCGAATAATAATAGTAATTATTAAATAATTTTATTTACCTAATAAATTATTCAAATTAGCTACCCATTGCTATTTTCTTAGGTACACATTCCAACAAGCACACGAAGCACAGATATACATACAAATTATATATATATATATATATATATATATATATATATATATATATATATATATATATATATATATATATATATATATATATATATATATACTGTATATATATATATATATATATATATATATATATATATATATATATATGAATTCGATTAGTTAAGAGGGCATTGTGGCTATTAGAATTACACACACACGTGTATATATATATATATATATATATATATATATATATATATATATATATATATATATATATATATATAATTATACATATAAATATATTATATTAAGCGAATACTAACGGTATTCGCTTTCATATATATATATATATATATATATATATATATATATATATATATATATATATATATATATATATATATATATATATATATATTTATATATATAATTATACATATAAGTATATATATATATATATATATATATATATATATATATATATATATATATATATATATAATTATACATATAAGTATATATATTATATATATATATATATATATATATATATATATATATATATATATATATATATATATATATATATATATATATATATATTTCCGTTCATTGCCCTTAGGGAGCCGGAAAATTGTAACTATTTTCACTTCTGCAATTTTCTTAATCCAAAACACAGGCTTTGCATGGCATCGCCACTAAAATTGAATTTGCTTCTAATAAAATTTAGTTTTTTGTTTCCAACGCGTCAAGTTCTAGATTTTCCACACGTTGCCTCACTCGTTAAGAACGTGAGGATAACTGAAGTTACCAAACTACTGAGCAGCCTAATCTTTCGACGACACGTAGGTTTAAAGGAGTAGTTTTCAACCTTTTTAATATCGAGACCCCTTATGAGCAGCTCAATATGCCGATGGCCCCTTTTAACATTTTTGATTCAATAATATGTACAGTTACCAGATTTTCATCAAAGACAGTACAAAAGGAATCTATATTCACTATGATTTTTTGTTTATTCCTCATTCCAAATCTTAGACATTTTTTCATCTGATGGGTCACAAGTTTAAACTTTAAAGGGACAGGTGAGTCTGCCTTCCTAATCTTTGTTGGCCATACCTACTTATTCCCCTCCTTGTGCAAATTTCTATATCTAAGGAAAGTGTAGTACCCTTTGTTGGCCGAGTCGGTTGAGCTTCAGACTGTCACTCGATAGGCCGGAGTTCAATTCCCGCGGCCGGCTGATGAAGAGTTAGAGGAATTTATTTCTGGTGATAGAAATTCATTTCTCGCTATAGTGTGGTTCGGATTCCACAATAAGCTGCAGGTCCCGTTGCTAAGTAACCAATTGGTTCTTAGCCACGTAAAATAAGTCTAATCCTTCGGGCCAGCCCTAGGAGAGCTGTTAATCAGCTCAGTGGTCTGGTAAAACTAAGGTATACTTAACGATTAAACAAAGAGATTGGCCTATTGCTTTCAAGGAACCACGTGGTCGCACTCGCCATTCGTATAATGAAGGCTCCAGGAGAAGCGAGCCGAGACGGTAAGTCCTGCTCTAAAGGGTGTTAAGTATCGTCTCTAAGCGTATACCATGGCACCCTCAGCTTTCAATCTCATAAAGGTGACAGTTACGAGAGCGGTCGCCTTAAAGTTAGACTAGGGTAGTTCCCGAGTCTAATGACATTATGTACCATTTCAAAGGCCACTCTAAGGTACCTTCATTCTGCACGTTCAAATGGGCCAGTAATTCTACTTTAGTTGTACAGTCATACACGGAAAAAATATATGGTACATAATGCATTGGACATAAGTAAGATTCGGTAACTTGTATTCCTGATTCTCTAATGCTTTTCCCATACTAACATACAGTGATCGTTGGTTCAAATTCCCAGGGAGAAGTCAGTTATCAGCATTTATTGCCAGGCAATGCTGCTTTCTTTTGTATATATCAGAGTGGCGCACTGTGCATACAGAATCATGATTACATGATCTTTCATTATCTGAATTACGTTCTTTCTCAAATAGTGAACCTATTTTCGTTTTTGAAGGCTTCTTTTCTTGTAAAAGATTCCCAGCAGCTTAATACAAAATGGACTCGTTTACATATTTGTTTGTAAAAATAGTTAAGGTATTAAATGGATGCCAGTGTTCCTAGTATTTGATCTCGATATATTCCATAAAATTAGAAGAAAATACAAAATACAGAAAGACAGTCAGTTATGAACACTACAAGAACTAAGAAAGATATTTATATAATTTTTGTGTGTGTTTCGTGTGATATCATCGGTTTCAAAGTATGTTTATTCAGATATTCAGCCTTCACGCTTCATTTCCTGAAATTTTATATCGATTATAATTTCTGAGATGTAACTATTATTATTACATTACATATTAAATAAAATCTATGTGCGTTACCTCTGGTCAGCAATTACGGAAATTTTACAATTTCTCTCTCTCTCTCTCTATGCATATATACATATATATATATATATATATATATATATATATATATATATATATATATATATAATATACATATATATTATATATTATATATATATATATTATATATATAAATATATGTATATATGTATGTATATATATAAAATATATACATATATATAATGTGCATATAATCCGGAGAACCATTAAATACTTTCAACATCCATTCTTTTTATGAATCACTTTGTTCTTTTATAAAAAGTAAGTTCTTCCTCCTCGGTACTTCATAAGGCAGAAGTACACACATACACACACACACAAATATATATATGTGTGTGGGTGTGTGTATGGTTCCCACGAGAGTAACAGCTTTTGATATAGTTTCAGGTTTTGCCTTCTGACGCGCATAATCTCCTAGTACTCTCTCCTTCATCTCTCTTCTGACCCTTCTATTTCTAGAGATTATGGTCGTGAAAAAAGAGTTTGCTATTTTAGTCAAATGAGGCAAAATGGGTCGCAATGTTATGGCCGTCAATTCGAAGCATGGTCTTCTTTTAGTGGTGAGAGAGCTGCCACTACAGCGTGAGGTCCATAGTTAGAGTCAAAAACGCAGACGGAGAGGGGAAAGAATTTCCAAAACTTATAATTTGTAGCCACAGAAAACAACTTCCTCCTACAGTATTTGACGAATTTCCCAGAACAACTTCGCACGCCCACTTCCCTTTGGTTGCATATGAAAAACACCGGTGAGAAAAAGCAAAAATAAATATTTCCCGTTTCAAATGGCAGCTTTTACCAACACAATAACGTCTGATGGAAAAGTTTCTTCCTCGGGTACAACTCTTTCTTGCTCAATTTAACTTTGCCTTACGAGGTGAACATCCATCACAATTGACTTGGTGCTTAAACTCCCGTCATACCATGAAGAGAGAAATAAGGAAAAGAAACACCAACAGTGATTTATATCATGGTTTGGGGGAAAATTCTACGGGTTTCCTCTCGCAGAAAAGCTTGGAAAAACAAATGCCTAAAAACGAGAGAGGAATTTTGGTGTGTAGTTCCCAGAGACTAACATGCACGACCGGTTCTGAAAAGCACGTGAAATTTTGAGGGATGACTCTTGAAGGGTTTTCCATTACAAAAGGGGCTCTGAGTGGCATCATGATGCAGTCTGTAACCAACTCAATACAGGAGTTCTGTAAGTTCTCTTAATTTACCAGAAAACCAAAAAAAGAAATAGGTTTCAGTTATCCTTTTTATGTTATATGACTAAAATTTATTGATTTAACAACGGTAGTTAACGAAAACGCAAAAAAAAATTTTTTCGTATCTGTTCCTCTTCCAGCTACCCTCCTTCAAATGCGCATAAACACACACACATTTATACATACATACGTATGTATGTATATATATGTATATATATGTATATATATATATATATATATATATATATATATATATATATATATATATATATATATATATATATATATATGACTTTTATCACATCACCGTGATTCATATACAATCAGTAAGCTACAAACGTCCTTTAATATCCAATTCGCTCTACCTCGGAAATAATATATTTTCATATATGTTACCGAAGGGAATTTTTAGTTGATAATAAGTTCGTCGTCCCGTGGGCTCGAACCAGCGACGGACAAGAACTTATTATCAACTAAAAAATTCCCCTTCGGTAACATATATGAAAATATATTATTTCCGAGGTAGAGCGAATTGCATATTAAAGGACGTTTGTAGCTTACTGATTGTGTGTGTGTGTGTGTGTGTATATATATATATATATATATATATATATATATATATATATATATATATATATATATATATATATATATATATATATATATATGTGTGTGTGTGTGTGTGTGTGTGTGTGTGTGTGTGTGTGTGTGTGTGTGTGTGTGTGTGTGTATGTGCCATACTAACTCTGAAACGCACTGAGCAATTTCAACCAAACTTGGTATACATACGACTTACTATCTAGAAATCAGCACTGTGAGGGTAAGACATAGCCAAGGGGGGGCGGGGGCTTCCCTGAAACGGGGCTGGTTACCTCCGCAGACTTAGTAACTTTGCGATTCATCATACCTAATTTCGGTATACATATGACTTACTATCTGGAAAAGAATACTGTGGGGGTAAGACATCAATGGCACCAAAGGGGTGGGGTGGAAGGGGGAAGAGAGAGAGAGAGAGAGAGAGAGAGAGAGAGAGAGAGAGAGAGAGAGAGAGAGAGTGTGAGGGAGAGAGAGAGAGAGAGAGAGAGAGTGTTAGAGAGAGAGAGAGAGAGAGTGTGTAGAGAGAGAGAGAGAGAGAGAGAGAGAGAGAGAGAGAGAGAGAGAGAGAGAGAGAGAGAGAGAGAGAGTTTATCGGTTGTCATTCAGAGTTATCCCACGCAGCACTGGGTTGGTATATACATATACAAACACATACATACATACACAAACACACACACACACATACATATATATATATATATATATATATATATATATATATATATATATATATATATATATATATATATATAATATATTTTATGACTCATATGGGATCAATCAGTAGCAGCCTGGCCTTACATTTGAGAGACCGGGGTTCAGTCTCTATGTGAGTCAGAAACTTATTTCTGTGAAACTCATGCTCAGGTGTTCTTAGCTATTATATATTATATAATACATATATATATACATATGTATAATATATATATATATATATATATATATATATATATATATATATATATATATATATATATATATATATATATATATATATATATATATATAAGGAACTAAGAACACCGAGAATGCATTTCACAGAAATAAATTTCTGACTCGCATAAAAATCGAACCAGGGTCTCTCAGATGTATCCTATATGAGTCATAAAATAAGTTGGAACCTAAGTACATTTCTACCTACGGTTTTTCCCGGGCAGGCTGCCGCCTGACATACCAGAGAATTTTACCTACCTTCCTAACCCACCACTAGGACTTCACTCAAATTACCCCTTAGGCATAAATATGATGGATTGATTGATTGATTAATTGTGGGATATCTGGCGTCACAACTACCAAGGTCACTGACGCCGAATACTAAATGTGATCTTTTCACTTTTATAGTATGTTATAAAAATTAAAAATAAAATTCTGCTAAACAGAGCTACATATAAATTTGATTAAAAAGAAAAAACAAAAAAGAAAACTAAAATAAATAAATATATAAAATTCTGCTAAAAAGAACTATTAATAAATTTGATCTGATAAAAACAGTATAACTTAAGAAAAAATATATATATACTAAGACAGCACATCTGTCAAATATATTTGAGAAGAACAGCTTCTCTGATAAAAGAGATATTATTAATAAATATGCTTTCTCCCAACAGTTTTGCCATGATGGAACTAATAAATACATGAACATGTATTTCATAGAAATAAATTTTTTACTCACATTGGGATCGAACCCTGGTCTCTCAAATGAAAGGCCAGGGCGGTACCAATTGATTCCACACAAGTCATAAAAGAAGTAGCAGCCTAATTACATTTGTACCCGAGGTTTTTCCTGGGCAGGGAGCTCCCTAACCTACAAAAGAATTTTACCCAACTTCCCGATACATCAGTGAGTTAACAGTTTGCATTTCATTCAGTGCTACCAACTGACTCACTGTTGGGTACAATTTGCTAATAAGTTAGGTGGCAGCCTCCCCAAGGAAAAACCTCAGGTACAGATGGAACTGAGTTCCAACTTCTTTTGTGACCTGTGTGGGTTAATTCGTAGCACCCCAGCTGATATGGAAAACGGACTGCCAATAGAGCAACGATACCAGCGCCTGGAGTGAGGAAAGACGTAAACCTTATGAGAGCATAAAAGGACGGACAGTGACCTGTGCTGTCTCAGATCTCAGGAAGACAGAGAAACACCCAGCCCAGGGCTCCAGACACTTGTCCCTTGTCTCATCTGCTCCATCAGAGCCCTGATTCTTCCCATGTGGCTTTTTTGAGCCGAGTCTTTCTTTGTGGTGAAAGCCCCTAATTCATGCCCTCCCTGCTGGCACGAAGACAAGGTCCCCTGTCTCCAAAGGAAAGGTAAAGTGCCCCAAGCGAGGTTCTGAGTCAGTCACGAATCTATTATTCTTCTACTAAATACCCAAAGTGAGGTTCTGAATCAGTCACGAATCTACTATTCTTCTACCAAGTTCATTTTCCTTTCTGAGGTGCAATCTTTTCATGAGACCTGATTTGTTTAGTACAGTGAGTAAATATTCAAAGTTCATGTGTATACCAGTGCCTAGAATAGAGCTGCTTTGGCACCTTATGTGCAACTCCCTCGATTCCCTAATAACGTTACCTATTTTTGCGTAAGTAACCGAAAGCATTCTCAATTCAATTGCAGATGGAGTTGCTAGCTGTGGAATCATCTGTTCACCCCTATGGTTGTGCCGTGGTTATAACAACTGCCCCCTCACTCAGCGGTGTTCTATGAAGTGGATTTCTCCCACCTTTCTGTTGTGTAAATTACTGTAAATTTAGTTATTTGACAGGAATCTGTTTCACCTGTCTGGTTTTGCAAATTTCCCCATTCTTCTGATTTAGTTTGTTAAATGTAAATATAAGTGATTTTAAGTGAACCCAAGTGTTTATCTGAACTTTCCCTGTTGAAGTAAAGCCTTCAGCTTAGTTTTCTTTTATGATGTTTACCCGAATCCACACCTGTAGTCAGAATTGAAACCCCCATTCTTTCCCAGGTAAAACTCTGATAGATATATATATATATATATATATATATATATATATATATATATATATATATATATATATATATATATATATATATATATACATATATGTATGTGTGTATATATATGTGTGTGTATGTGTGTATATATGTGTGTGTGTGTGTGTGTGTGTGTGTGTAACCTAAGATTCCAGGCAGATAAATTTCATTTACGGAAGACTTAACTTGGCATAACCCAGCAGTTTTTTATATTTAAAAAGAGCCCTTGAAAGTCGCGATCGCTACTTTAAATATTGAAGACAGTGTGTGAAATTAGTTTCCATTCTATTCAAAACTGCAAAACTTATTAATGCTTATACTTTATGGCCAGAACTATGACAGATCATATATCACTTTTTAAATTAACTATATCATAGGAAATGGCAAAACATCCGGAAGTTTAGATTACAGTATACTTTAATATCCTGTTCCAGATGGAAATGAAGTTCTGAAGACTGTTGACCTACAATAAAACAGACTGACTTACGTATATTGACCTCAAATTTTGTAGGAAAGATACATTTGGGACACATTATGAAGGCCCAATGATCGCCATATACCTCCGTGAAGAATGTCGGTTTTTCCACTCATTTAGAAAAATAAGAACAACAGTAAGTTCGTATTCAAGAAATGAAATTGCAAAAACAAACCTTTTCCCATTTCACTGGATATTTTCTGAAGAAGAAATTGTATCAAGACCTCTACAACTCCAATTGGACAGAGTTGGATGAAGTTTCTAAATCCATCAGACTCCTGGCTGGGTCATCATGTAATATAAGAAATCTCTGATATCTTCCCTTGTGTCAATACTGGCAGTAAGGCAATTAGTCTCTCTCTCTCTCTCTCTCTCTCTCTCTCTCTCTCTCTCTCTCTCTCTCTCTCTCTCTCTCTCTCTGAGATCAATTAGTCTTGAAGATACCTTTTTCTTCGTATTCCTTTTTCTTTTGTGTTCGTCTTTAACACGATTTTGGAATTACTTACGCTTACACAAAAAGATATCCGTGAAAACAAACAAAACCTCCCTTATCCTCTCTCTCGCACTGGCGTGCTTGTGTGTGTGTGTGTGTGTGTCTGTGTATT
>NC_089744.1:59289098-59324098 GCF_040412425.1 Macrobrachium rosenbergii
CCTCTATCTATACATATTTCTTGTCATAACTAATATACGTGTTTATAAAATATAATGTCGCTATTTCAAGTACGAAAGATGAGTAAGCTTACCGTACCGTACCGTACTTTCAAGCCTGGTAAAATTCACGGAGACAGGAAAGATAGAGATGAATAGTGAAGTTTGAGCAGGGGGTATGAGACGCCGCTGGTAGCTTTTTGCGTAGGTTTTATAAAGCAGCCAGTTTGTAATTTTCTGCTCAGATTGTTCATCCACGATGCAGCAATTCAAGTGTGAATGTGGCGGTGATATATGTCTTTCTTTATTTACGAGCCACCCCTTCTTTGGGAAACCGGCCTTATATTAAAATATGTACGTATTCCAAATAAAACATGTTATCATCATCCTGTATGTATCGATATTTAAAGCTTATGTAATGCATTCTGTCCTAAAATATATAGTGAATTAACTTCCAGATATGGAAATGAGCTGGATTAGGTTGCTTTTATACTGACAATGTAAAAGACTCCAGTCGTCCTCGATGTGCAACAGCCAGTTCCCACTGAATCTACTGGAAATGAATACGAATAAACTATATATTGGAAATTAATATAAATAATTCAAGTTCCTACGGTATTCTATGTTTTCGGTAAGTCCTTGAAAACGATTTGTCTGCCTTGCTGCTGAATATTTTTTATTACTTTTCGCAAGGAGAACTGAGGTATGGACTTATCTACTGATTTGTCATTGTGCAATTCTGCATATCTGCTGCTATTCGTAATTTAATTTAATTGAGCTTATTAGAGAGATGTACTAATAATAAAGCATATAAGCAGAAACAAATCCATTCGTCATTGTTCAGTGTCATTATTACGCCAGATAACTTCTAAACAAATCCTAACTCGGGAGTATGATTACATACAGACAACCGTTGCAACGAGCACAGAACCGGGCTCTATTAAAAACCGTCCGATTTAACTACCGTCGCAGCGTAGACAATGCAAGGGCCGATTGAAATGAGTAAGCCCATGCAATTCTCTCATTACTGCCAAATCAAAAGCCATGGATCATCGGGAAAAAAGGGCTTAAATGAAAAAGCTGAGTACAATGGGATCAAATCACTTTGGAAGGCTTGCAATAGAAGTTCGATGGTAGCTTGTTGCATAAGGTTCGCTGTATTTCATCCTTACATAGACACTGATTGATTTTGCCCGACTGGCGGGCCTCGCAAATGTTGCAAAATTGTTGGGGGAATTGTGTTGCTACGTAGAATTTCTTATAAAGCTGATGCTTTCTTATAAGCACACACCTCCCTAATGATGGATGGCCATACGGCGATGCAATTATTATTCTTTCCGGAAGCACGTGGCTGTTGAACGCGTTATTAAACTTTTTCTCCTCTCTTTTTTGCTTATGAAATGGGATTAGCCTTGGGGATTTTCACTGACGATATTATGTAATAGTAAAACTATGTTTTATGTCCATTTCCGCACATTAGCTACCGTTAAATGATATTCCTTCAACGTTTATACTTACGTTCATGCTCGTACTAACGCGCGCACATGAAAATTCACAAACTATATATATATATATATATATATATATATATATATATATATATATATATATATATGTGTGTGTGTGTGTGTGTGTGTGTGTGTGTGTGTGTGTGTGTGTGTGTGTGTGTGTGCTTAAAAATCACAGTAGATACACGTGACTTCAGTGTATAAGTTGAATCCCACAGGAAAATGACGGGTAAAAAGTTCAGTACTAAGCGCTTTCACGTTTATTAACGCATCGGCTGAGCACATTTTGTGCCCAGACGATGCGTTAATAAACGTGAAAGCGCTTGGTACTGAACTTCTGCCTGTTATTTTCCTATGGGATTCGCTTTTATATACATATATACACACACACACACACATATATATATATATATATATATATATATATATATATATATATATATATATATATATATATATATATATATATATATATATATATATGAATGGTATTATGATTACTTCCCTTAAAATTACTGGCTGCAGTGGGTATTATCTTGAGATAATTCATGCCTTTTTATCCACCCTACCTGCAACAGTCTACAGTCGACTAACCACCAATCATCCAGTTCACTGCCTGCCTAGGTCAACAAGGTCTTAGTTGATCTTTCAGGGAACGGGTCCCAATTCGTTTCCCTCCATGGAAATGAACGCCGCGCGCTATTATCTTGGGGACAGCATATAGGTGAAAATCAAAGTGGAGAACAAAACGATATTGAGATATTCCACTGAAATCCAATTTAACATTGTTTACCTAGGCACTAAACTTATACAACTGGACTCACCCCACATACGAAGAAAGGCCATATATCTATAGCTATCTATCTATCTATACATATATATGTGCGTGTGTGTATATATCGTTAGCACTTACACAATTGTTCTGTGCATTAATACAATTAATAACAGGACCTCACTTTTGGTTCTTAGCCATGCAAAATAAGTCTAATCCTTCGGGCCGGCCCTAGGAGAGCTGTTAATCAGCTCAGTGTTCTGGTTAAACTAAGGTATACTTAACTTTTCAACTGGATGGTATCTAGCAGAGATATTCAAGGAAAATTACAAGCTTTCTAAGACTAACTGTACACACACACACACACACACATATATATATATATATATATATATATATATATATATATACATACATATATACATACTATGACTATTTATCACATCACCGTGATTCATATACAATCAGAAAGCTACAAACGTCCTTTAATATCAATTCACTCTACCTCGAAGTAATATATTTTCATATATATGTTACCGAAGGAATTTTAGTTGATAATAAGTCCACCGTCCCGTAGGGTCAGACCAGCGACGGACGAGGAATCCGACTGGTTAGTGTGTCACTGTAGTCCTGATTCCTCGTCCGCCGCTGGTTGACCCCACGGGACGGTGGACTTATTATCAACTAAAAATTCCCCTTCGGTAACATATATGAAAATATATTACTTCGAGGTAGAGTGAATTGGATATTAAAGGACGTTTGTAGCTTTCTGATAATACATATGTATACACACACACACACATATATATATATATATATATATATATATATATATATATATATATATATATATATATATATATATATATATATATATAATGAACTTTAGGTTACCGAGACTTTCGTGACTGAAGTGGACTGAGTAGTTAAAATTTATAATAAAAATCGACATTGATGGTATACAGCAGATTAAGGTGATAATGCATGGTACAAGAAATTTTGTGTGAAGCCTCAATTTAGAATGTTCTGAATATAACTTAAATAAAATAATGATCAACTTCGGCTATTGTCATTTTCGGTTTCCTTACCAGGCAACATCACGCAAGAATCTGCGGAATTTGTTTAACATACGACTTTAAAACATGTATTCTTGATAACTAGGAAAGACCAGTAATTATACGCGTTATTAAATTTCAAACATTAAAGTTACGAGCCTAGAGCCGATTTGAATTTAATAAACGAATCCGCTGAAATCTTGGTAAAAGGGAATGTCTCAGAAGTTAAAGTTTCTCTGAACACCATATTCAGTCATTATGTCATTTAATTCATTTGATGCTAAAAATCTTGCTCACATTTCAACATTAAATTTCAGTCTTAAAAAATATATACCAAAGGAAATTTACAAATCTAGGCTTTCATGAGACCTCTTGTCAACATACTCTGTTTTGAAAGGTCACTAAATCAAAAAAAGCCCTCGATCTGTTGGTCAAAGTCCAGAGGTCTATACTAGGTCAACTACAAGCCTCTGTTGGGGATTGGACTGTACTGGCGTAAGGCTGATTGAAACTATACGTATTAACCAACCACCAAAATGGAAATAATGGGCAAAACAAACACCTTGACTCAATATGCATTCAAACACTTTGTATTTTGCATTTAAACACTTCGTATTTTAAATAAGTTATAAGAGTACGCAATATTGATCTTAAATTACTGGTCGTCCTTTTTACATAAAGAGCATGATATGTTAACTCCTGGCCACGAGTATCCTAAATACCAATTCTATTTGTTGTTTTGAGCATTAAAGTTTATTATATTCCATTTCCATTATATTTTCACATATAACCCAAATAACTATACTCCATTTATTAAATTCCCTTCCAGTGACTTCACTATATTTTACCGCTACAAACCTCAACAGCACTTTCTAAACGATAACACAATTTATCTAATTGAATCCCTTCCTTCCACATATTCGTATGCCAACTTCTTTTTATTTCACCGCAAGCACCCGCCGTGGAATCAGATCCGCTTTATTACGCCGGTCTATAACGTTCCTTTGTTTCTCTAAAAATAGGTCTATATTACAAAGCATGATTTCCGTTACCCGCAGACGTTCCTGGCAAAAAATCAAATAGTTTGTTTGCTATTCTGTCTCTTTGCATGTTTCTCTAGCAGTCATATTTCCACTTTTTACACTTAGGTATATTTCAGACATCGGATTTCGGCGGCCGCCAGCAGTCGATTTTTCTGTGTCATGTATGTCAATGAATGGACGCCGTTGTGTGAACGACTTTCTTTTGTGATTAAAGCAATATGACCACGAGGCAATGATATATATACATACTCTCACACACAATATATATATATATATATATATATATATATATATATATATATATATATATATATATATATATATATATACATACATATATACACATATACTGTATATATATATATACATATATATATATATATATATATATATATATATATATATATATATATATATATATATATATATATATATATATATATATATATATACTGTACGTATATACATATATATGTGTACTATATTTTTATAAAATTCATTCTTTAAATACTTATCTCTCTGTGATGACAGCTGTATACCCTTGTCAGGTGGGAAGACGATAAAGTAAGAAGACAACAAAAAATAATAGGATCGTTTAGTTTGAACCGTGTATTCACCCATCCCTTTCGGGTGGTTTGAGCGTCTTTAGTTTTCCATTCAGTTTTATTTTCTGTAAAAAAAAACTATTGAGATGGCTTTGTCTGTCCATCCGCATTTTTTCTATCGGCTCTTTTTCTGTCCGCCTCAGATCTTAAAATCTACGGAGGCCGAGGCTGCAAATTGGTATGTTGATCATTCACCCTCCAATAATCAAACATACCAAATTGCAGCCCTCTACCCTCAGTAGTTTTTATTTCATTTAAGGTTAAAGTTAGCCATGATCGTGCGTCTGGCAACGCTATAGGACAGGGCACCACCGGGCCGTGGCTGAAAATTTCATGGGCCGCGGCTCATACAGCATTATACCAAGACCACCGAAAGATAGATCTATTTTTGGAGGCCTTGATTATATGCTGTACAAAAAACTCGATTGCACCGAAGAAACTTCGGAGCATTTTTTACTTGTTTTCTTCTGTCCACATGAGTGGGGGCCGGGATGATATATAACAGAGAGGTATTTAAAAAATAAATTTTATAAAAATTTCAATTTTTGAAATGGATCTTACCTCTATTATGATAGCTGATTCCCGCCTTGAACAAAGGTAGGGGGCAAGGTGCGAGGACAAATTTAATAACCCCCAAGAAAACCAAAAGATTCCAACAGGAATAAGACGCTACTTACCTAACGATTAGCATTCATCTGCTGGTACTGTCGCCACGCGAGGACTAATTCATTAGGTAGCAAGACCTCTGAACAATGCTGGAGGTTCCTTGCTAAGGATACCACTCACATTCCGATGCTAGTGGGACACAAGGCCTTCTGCTCAGGCCAGCAGAGCAACGACGGTAAAAGAATGCAGGCTCTCACCTAATACAACATAAGTACCTTCATACTCCACAAAATTTGGCAATTTCCTAACTAAATAACTAAATAGGAAAGGTTAGGGTACAGCTACCCAACTGTTCAGGATATGAGTTCCCCTGTCGTCTTGAGGGGCGAAAGAGCTCTGCACAATTCATATTGGATTTCCATATTTTGCGGACAGTGCGAGGAAATACGAAGTTATGCCTTCATTGCGCCACATTGACAATTTTCTCCAGAGAAAGAAAGTGGTCGCTACTGCTCGCACATCATGGAATCTCACTTTAAGCTGATGGTAAAAGAGTTGAGTTTAGTTTTGCATGCACTTCTCTGACCAGAGCCTAGAACAGACAAGGCATATTTTTTGACAATAAGTAGTCAGGTTTCCCATAGCTGCAAAAAAGGTTGTTGACATTCTTCCTGATTTCCCTAGTCGTTTGCTAATACATAGAGAGCGCTCTGATCGATACCCTTTAATGGCTGGGAATGAAAAGCGTCCGTTATTCACAGAGGTACGGGTACAGGAAAGCCTTCTAGCGGAGCACCAAGCCCTATATACTACCCTCTGTCTTTGAAACAGTGCATTACTCTACTCCCTCTCGAGTTAAGAATAGACTTTCTGCAATTCCTTTGAAAAACCTATTGCTGGTAAGAGACAGTAGAGTCTCTCCATGCGGCCAGCTGAAGCATGGGGAGGTTTTGGTGAAACCTCATACTTCCTGCCTGTTTGAGAAAATTTCCTTGGTGGAAAAAGCCTTGGGCTATCTACTAACAGAGGCAGGGGGTCTGGGAACCATTCTCTGGGTGGCCATCAAGGGGTCACTAAAGTCATGCGTGAATTCACAGCTATGTAGAATTTTGCTTGTACTCTCTGTATCAGAGCAAAGGGAGAAAAGCATAGAGATCTAGATAAGACCAGTCTAAAAGCATTGCGTCAACTGCCCATGCCTGAGGACCCTGAACTGGAGAGCAGTACACTGGCAGGCAATTGTTGGACCTGGTGGCAAACAGGTCCATTAGAGGAGCCCCATAGCTTCCACAGGTCCTTGCAGACTTGTCGATGCAAGGTCCATTCGGAAAACAGAATCTGGTCCTTCCTGATCAGTTGGTCTGCCACAATGATAATTTTTTTCTGGCACAAACTCGGGTAACAGAAGGAGCTTCCTTTCCTCTGACCAAGTGAGAATGTGACTTGAAAGGCAGAACAAAGCTTCTGACTCTATACCTCGTTGATTGCTCAGCTATGCCAGCGCTGTTGAATTGTACGAAAAGAGTGCTACCTTTTTGCCCAGTACTAGATCCTTAAAGTTATCAGGGCCTTCCACACTGCCAACATCTCTAACTGGATGATTTGTTTCATGCTCTAACGTCCACGCAAGGGGAGGAGGGCAGGCTCAGATCTGTAATTATTTGGTAAGTATATATAAAACTTTATTTTATCATAAAGTGTCATTTTTATATAAGTAACTTACCAAGTAATTACATAGCTGATTCCACATTGCAAGGAGGTGGGAAAGACCATGGACATTATTCTACTCCAAAACATTAAGTAATGGATTTGAAATACAAAGGTTGCTAACATTAAATAAATGTTTGTTTCCCTACCTGTTGAGAGAGCTGCTGCAGGTAGGTACTGCCTCTGTAGTGGGCGTGGCAGTGTAGCCAAGGGTTGCCCCTACATTAATGGGAACTTTGCAGCAGAGGAAGCACACCATATGCTGACAAAGTTTAAAAGATGCCCTTGCCCTGGCCATAGACCAAAATACAAAAGAACAACACTATCACCTACACCACAGAATTAAAACCACAACCCAAACCATTAAAAATGAAACTGGTGGGTACTCTAGGTACAAAGTAACCCCAGGGGCTTCCCATAGACTTAAAACCTAAAGTTAAGGCGAGTGGATAGCAAAGGAACAGAGAGTTCCCTATGCTTCCTCTCCTCAACATCATGCCAGCCAAGGATAAAGGTCCTAAAGTGTTACAATTTTCAAACATCCTAAAGTGCTACAATTTTCAAACATGGTCTCAATGCCCTTGAGGTAGTGTGAGGCAAAGATGGATTTGCATCTCCAGAATATCGACTGCAAGATCGCAGAAAGAGAAGTTTGTTCATGTCTGCAAGATCGTAGAAAGAGACAAGTTTGTCCATGTCTAAGTGCCAGGGAAGTTGCGACTGCCCTAATTTTGTAAACCTTACCCTTAACTAAAGGAAATGTCTTCCTGGATCTGAGAGTGCGCTTCTGATATCAACTCTCTCAGAAAAAAGGAAATGGCATTTTCTGAGGACAAACCGGGCTTCTTACAGAGCACCAGAGGTTGCTCGAAGGTTCTTAAATCTTTTCTGTCCTGTGAAGGTAGTCCTGAGACACCTCACTGGGCAAAGAAGCCTCTCTTCTTCCTCTGGTCCTAAGACATCCATGAGATTCTTGATAATGAAAGATCAAGGCCAGGGCTTGGACGGGTTCTCATTTTTAGCAATGAATCCAAGAGAGGTTGAGCAAACTGCATCCCCTTGCGCAAAACCTACACTTGTCTATCTACTGTAACTCACTAATACATTTGGCAGTAGCATGAGCCACTAAAAAGAGTGTCTTTTTGGTGAAATTCCTCAGTGAGACAGAACAGAGCGGTTTGAACTGAGGATGTGAAAGTCATTTCAGTACAACGTCTAAGTTCCAAGAGATGCTGGAAGAACTTTCTTGCTTTGTCGTCTCAATGGATCTGATTAAGTCACCAATGTCTTGATTAAAGGACAGATCCATTCCCCTGTGTTTAAAAACTGAGCTGAGCACTGACCTATACTGTTGGATGGTAGACATCGATAATTTCCAGACAGACTTCAGGAATAATAAAAAATAAGCTATTTGATTTATAGATGTCTCAGAAGAAGAGACATTATTGTGGCTGCACCACCTTCTAAAAGCTGCCCATTTGGACTTGTAGAGTTTGTAGAACACATTCGCCTGCACCTTGCAATCGCCTCTGCAGCCTGTCGAGAAAAGCCCTTTGCTCTGACGAGGTGAATCTGAGGAAGTTGGGTTGTCTAAGCAGTGACCATTCTTGTGGAAGGAGTCTTGGATAATCCACCAGGAGCAGAATCAGATCTGGAAATCAATCCTTGTTTGGCCAAAAGGGAGCAACTAGGGTCATGGAGGCGCTCTGATGCATCGACAACTTGTTGATGACCTCCCTGATCATCCCAAAGGGAGGGAAGGCATACACATCTAGGCCTATCCAGTCCAGGAGCATGGCATTCATTTCCCATGCTCGAGGATCCAGGACCAGAGAGCAAAAGAGTGGAAGTTGGTGATTTCTCGATGTTGCGAAGAGATGTACGGTGGGTTTGTCCCATAGTCTACACAGATCGTCGCAGGCTAACGGGTCTAGGGTCCATTCAGTTGTAAGGACCTGTTTGAGGAGCCTTAGTTCGTCTGCAATAACGTTCATTTTCCCCTGAACGAACCAGGTAGTAAGAATGACTTGATTCTCCTCCACCCACAGAAGGAGATCCTTCACCGTCTCGTACAAAGAGAAGGAGTGAATGCCCCTGTTTGCGAATGTAAGAAAGTGAAGTGGTGTTGTCTGCATGCACTACTATCTTGCCACAGACTATACACTGATGTGAGACTTCCATTGCAACATCGTCCATGTTCCGGAGAATTCCCAGCTGTCCAGAAGAGCACCCCAGCCTAGGGCAGAGGCATCTGAATAAAACTGAAGGTCGGACTCACTGGAAGAAAAGACCTCCCTTCCTGAAGTCTTTCTTTGCAAAACCACCACAGGAGATCCACTTTGATTTCCAACATTATCGGGAAGATGAAAGAGTCTGGTCAAGTCTTTCTGCACCAGTTCGCTTTCAGGAAAAACTGCAGGGGTCTCATGTGCTGTCTGCCTAGTCTCACAAGCTGCTCTACTGAAGCAAGGGTCCATAGGAGATTCATCCCCTGTACTGCCGAGCAGGAATGAAGGGCAAGGAACTGACTGACAGTCTGTAGACAGTTGTCTTCTCTTTTGGGAGACCCCAAAAAGTCCAAGAATTCAGGATCATCCCTAAATAGGGAATCTTCTGAGTCAGTGTCATAAGGGATTTCTTCTCGTTTATGATAATGCCTAGCTCCAGCATCAGGCGAAGAATTCTCAAGTCCTCTGCGCAATTCTCATCCGATGAGGAGTGGAGAAGCCGGTGGTTCAGGTACAAGTTGATGTTGATTCCCAGAAGGTGAAGCCAATTCCCTAGAGGAGCGAGGATTCGTGTGAATACTTGCGGTGCTGTCGACAGGCTGAAGCACAGGGCCCGAAACTGTAGTACTCTGCCCTGAAAGACAGAGTAGAAATTTCCGTGAGCCGGGATGAATAGGGACATGAAAATATGCATCTCGCATATCCATGGTGACATCCAGTCCAGCTGATGCACTGAGGACAAGACTGAGCGAACTGTCTCCATGTGGAACTTCGTCTTCAGGATGAATGTGTTCAGGGCGCTGACATCCAAAACGGGCCTCCAGCCCCCCCACCCCCAAACTTTGGAACCACAAAAAGGTGGTTGTAAAAACCTTCAGAGGGCAATCTAGTGCCTCTTCCACCACACCCTTGATGATCAGGGAACTGACTTCCTGAGAGAGGGGCAAAAACTTCGTGGAACCTTCTGAATACACTGTCAAGGTGATTGGCGATGTTACTAAGGGAGGAGCTTTCCTGAAAGGAATGGCGTAGCCCTCCCTGAGTACCTCAACCACCCAATGTTCCACTCCTCTGCGCTCCCATTCCTTCCAAAAAAGTAGAAGTCTGGTTGAATGAAGACTTCTTAATGGACTTTGTAGGAAGTCGTAAGTTTGATCTAGGTCTAGGCTGGGTTTACGTTTTCCCCCAACAAAAGGGGGAAAAAGATCTTAATGTGGAAGGCGCAGGTTCCTTTGGAAGTCCAGTGGATTGTGCTAACAGGTCAGTTGTAGACTTCTGCAAATCTGAAAGAATCCCCTTCACTCTGACTTACAGAAAGAGGTGAGACTTATCCAAAGGAGCAAAAAGTAGAGCTGATTTCTGTGTCGGCAAGACTCCTTTCAAGGTGAAAGAACACCAGAGCTCCATCATTTTTAGCACACCCACTGAAAAGACAGAGGCGAGTTCTGAAGAGCCGTCTCTTAACTGCACTATTGGAGCACAAAAGAACCCTTACCCAATCAGAGGCAAAGTGTTCAGTGAGATCTGGACAGTCTTCGATCTTTCTTGGCAGCACCCCGACAGCCCAATCGAGACTAAAAATCTTGAGAACCTTAAAAATGTTCTTGATAAGGTGATCTAGTTTTGGGGAAGGGAAACATTACCTTGGCCATAGAAAAGGCTGTTCTACGAGCCGAATCTACCAGACCGGAGAAGTCCCCCTGGAAGGAGGCAGACTCACATGGAAGGAGCTTCCCCGGTGGCATAGAACGAGTACCTCATCTTCATTAGCTTGCTGGTCAGAAAAGTGAATGTTGCTTTGCCCTGCTCTCTCTTAGAGGCCAGCCAGTCATGTACCTCTCGGAGAGCAAATCTCAAAAGAGACGAGTACGCTGAAGAGGGGGCCATATCCTGAACAACCTCTTCCTCCTCTGAAGAGATAGGCGACAAAGATTTGTCTTTGGTTTCGGAAACTGTAGAGGTTTTCTTCAAAAACCCCCACCCCTATGCTCCATCAACTGTCACTGGAGTGGGGCTAACGAATAATCTTGAACTGACGATGACAGTGGCGGATGAGAGGAAGGAGCCAGGCGCCTGGAAGATGTGGCTGGGTGCTCGGCCATTGGCACCGGAAGCTCAGGAGTTGGCGTCGGGCACTCAACAAAGGAAGTCTGGTGCGAGCCAGCGAGCGCTGGGCACTCAGAAGAAGTCGGGTGCTTATAGCCCTCAGGACTGTCTACCAACGAATGACGAGGGTGAGCTGGAGAAGTGGACTGGTCCTGAAAGCTGCAGGAGGGTTGCGGGCTAACCTCCCTGTACCTCTTGACTGCCAGAGGAGAGGTATCGCCAAGCTCCGCATGTCTCTTGAGCGGGCGCGATGAGGCAGGGTAGCGATACAGGAGCTTCTTGTCTGGGCTGGAAGTTTCCGAATCTGAGGAAAGCTGTGCACTGGAACACCTTTCCAATGGCATTTAGTCGAAGCCTGGGAATGAATGACAGGCTCGACAGAGGGGGGGGGGGACTGCCCGTAGACAATCTCCACCAGTCTCCCTTAAACCTCCGTTATGTCTCCTCCCTGGTGCAGGGGAGCGGGACAGGGACCTTCGTCTAGGAGTGCTGGTGGGACAGACAGCCACCTCCTCAACATTCACAACACTGTCCCTTCTCACTGCACTGTCACTATGCACATTTTTCTCCATTAGAAATCTAATAGCGGACCCCATTTCCATAATGGTATTGGACAATAATCCAAACTTCTGACCAAAGCTTGTTTCGAGGCTGGCCAGAATCATGGGAACCTGGATCAGGAGTCGGTGGTAAAGTAGGAGGACTTGGAATAGGAGAAACAGGAGGAATTGGAGGAGTAACAGCTCTATCATCCCCTACACTAGCAAAAGGAGTAGATTCTGTACTAAGCCCTATTCTCAGCCCTAAGGGCTGCCTAACTCTTTCTATCCCTTCCAAGTTTCTGTAGATGAGATTTTAAGGTTTTACATTTTTTATCCTCCCAATCCTGACCCTATGCAAGTATTATCCTTACTACATTCTTGCCCCCTACATTTAGTGCATTTAGTATGAGAATCATAAGAAAACTTGGTTAACCTAGTTTTACAACCCTCAGAACAGAAGCAAATACTAGATGAGCTAGAATCCGACATGTTAACTAAAGAAATTCCTAAAGTTAACCACAAAAATCAATCTACCAATGACTGAAAGCCACAACAACAACAAATTCTGAATACTTCACCAAGATTGGGCAAATAAATATCCGAAAAAGCGATGAGGCAGCTGCGGAAAAACTCGCGAGTGCCAACCTGCATGTGACACGCACCAGGTTGGCCGAGGAAGAAGACAACAGGCACAACCTGCCTCCACTCCCACAGGGAGGGAGGATGTTGGCACTTCCTCTGCCACAAGGGGAAAACCCAAAGAAGGTCGAATAATTGGGCTGATAAAGCAGCAAGTAGCCTTAAGACTATAATTATAGCTACATCGCTTCCAATTGCCAAACCTCATATCCTGAACAATACGGGCAGCTTTGAAAGGAGAAAATTTTGAAGGGAAGCATTACTAGAAAAACAGAGAGAGCAGCGAGAGCTGCTATTTGAAAAGTTGTGAAAAATGAGAAACTTACTCCTAACCTCACTTCCTGTCCTAGAGTTAGAAGAATCTTTTCTGTTTATTCCTATAAGATCTGATCTACTTCTCACCTCTGCTTATACTTAAAATAAATATTCATTATTTCATCTGACCCACCAATACACTGATCTAGCGATTGTTGCTCCTACATTTAACACACTGGTTGTGACTGTCGTAAAACGACATTTTTATGATAAAATAAGGTTTTATATACTTACCAAGTAATTACATAGGTAACAGTTTCTATTAACCGGCAGCTAAAATTTGAAATTTGCAGTAGCGATTCTTTTGTTTATGTTACGGTGTAGGTAACTGACCCCATCCACTTTCGGGAAAAGAAGGATCAACTGAGCAGAGGACTTCAATATGTTTATGCTTAACATCCATGTGAGAGGAGGCTGGCGGGCTCCCACTCTCTAATTACTTGGCAAGTATATATAAAATCTTATTTTATCATAAAAATGTCGTTTTTATTTAAGTAAATTACTAAGTAATTACATAGCAGATTTCCACAATGACAGGAGGTGAGATGCATGGAATGTTCTTCCCCAAAATACTAATAAATGTAATGAATTAAGGGAATTAATGCCTGCTAGCATTACTAAAAATACTTCTTTTTTCCTTACCTAGTAAGAAAGTCGCAGCAGGAAGTTACTGCCTCTAGTTGTGCGCTCATCTTAACAATAGAGACGTTGCTGTATGGCCAAGGGTCGTCTGCTACGTCAGTGGGAGCTTCACAGCGGACATTTCCGAACACTAAATGAAGTACCAAGAAATTTTGGCCCTGCCCTGGACGCAGTACCATAAAAAACCAGATAAACATAACACCGTAACCTACACCATAAAACATTAAAACACCACCACCTACCACTAAAAAGACTGGTGGGTATCCAAGCACAACGTACCCCCAGACTCCCCTACAACTCGACACCATTAACCAAGGCGAAGATATGAGGAAGGAAGGAATGCTTCCTATACTCCCTCCCCCAATACCTTGCCAGCCATCGATAAAGATCGTAGGGTACTGGAATCTTTAAAAGTTGTTTCCACATCTCTGAGGTAATGCAAGGAAAATACAGACCTGCACCTCCAGTAAGTTGCTTGAAGTACTGCAGAGAGTGAGAGATTGTATTAAAGGCTAATGAAGTAGCCTAGGATTTGACTTCATGTACCATTGATTTCAAGATAGGACAATCCTCCTCTCTCAGTTGCGAGTGTGCTTCATGAATGGTATCCGTCAAGAAGAAGGACAGAGCATTCTTTGTAAGAGGACGAGATGGATCCTTGACTGAAGTCCACAGGTTGCTAGATGGACCCCTAATCTTCTCCATGCTGAGAAGATAAAACTTTATGGCTCTTACTGGGCAAAGTACCCTCTCAATCTCTTCTGGTCCGAGTGTACCTGCTAGTCCTTTAATGCTGAAGGATCAAGGCCAAGGATTTGTCAGGTTCTCATTCTTAGCGAGAAATCCCAAAATAAAGGCGCAGACTGCATCGCCTCCTGAAAATCCAAACCTCTTGTCAATGGCCTGAATTTCACTGACTCTTTTGGCTGCTGATAAGGCTACTAAAAATAGTGTCTTTTTTGTTAAGTTTCTGAATGAGGCTAAGTTCAGGGGCTCGAACAGGGGCCCAGAGAGCCACTTTAGGACTACGTCCAGATTCCAAGACACAGGTTCCGAGTGCTTTTGTTTCTTAGTGTCAAGAGACCTAATGAGGTCTGAAAGGTCTTGATTTGAGGATATATCCCTATGTCTGAACACAAGAGCTCAGCATTGCTCTGTAGCCTTTTATGGTCAAAGAGGAAAGCTCTTAGAGTTCCTCAAGAATAAAAGAAAATCTACCAGCAGATTCATTAGCTCTGGGGACCATTCCCTCAAGGGCCAAAAGGGGGCTACAAGAATCACCGACACATTCTGGTACAGGTGAAAGTTGTTTAGTACATCCCTTAACATCCCGAAGGGAGGGAAGGCATAGAGGAACTTGTCGGACCAGTCGAGAAGCATGGCATCCATGCCTCATGCCTGTGGATCTGGCACTGGAGAGCACAAAAGAGGAAATCGATGATTCCTCGACGTTGCAAAGAGATCCAACATAGGCTTTCCCCATAGTTTCCATAGGTCTAGACAGACCAATGGATCGAGAGTCCACTCTGTGGGAATTACTTGGTTCTGTTGGCTTAGCTCATCCACCAACACAGTCAGTTTTCCCTGGGCAATCCTGATCAACAACCTTGTATAATTCTGGTCCACCTAAAGGAGGAGGTCCCTTGCTGCCACGCAGAGGGAAAAAGACCAAGTTCATCCTTGTTTGCTTATGTATGCCAGGGCCATCGTGCTGTCGGAGTGGACCACTACCGTCCTTCCACATACCTCCGACAAAAAGGTCACCAGACCCAAGTGGATTGCCTTAAATTCTCTGACGTTTATGGCCAACCCATCTCATCTCTCAACCAAGTTCCGGAGATCTCCTTGTTCCCTATAAGGAATCCCCAACCCAGGTCTGATGTGTCGGCATAAAAGTTCAGGTCTGGGCTCTGTGGAAACAGAGACTTTCCTTCCAGCAACCTGTCTCTTGACTTCCACCAAAGCAGGTTCCCCTCAATTTCTTGTGTTACTGGGAATGTGAAAAAGCCTGGAAATCTTTTTTTTCCTGCCCCATTTTTCCCATAAGAAAAACTGGAACACCCCCATATGCAGTCTCCCTAGGGAGACGAACTGTTCCATGGAAGCTAATGTCCCTAGGAGACTCATTCAGCTGTTCGCCAAACACCTCTGGAGACGAAGCATTTCATCTATCTTCTGGAGGCACGACTCTACTCTTTCGGAGAGAGAAAAGCCCGAAAAAAGATCAGAATTGAGTGTCATTCCCAAATAAATTATCTCCTGTAAAGGGATCATCTGAGACTTCTGATGATTTATTAGCAAGCCCAGGTCTTGGGCAAGAAGTAATGTTTTCTGAAGTTCCTCCGTAAATTGTGCCTTCGACGTGGAGCAAAGTATCCAATCGTCCAAATAAAACACTATGCTGATGCCAATTAGGTGGAGCCAACCTGCCAGTGGAAAAAGAATACAAGTGAATACTTGAGGGACTGTTGATACCCAAAGCATAGGGCCCAAAACTGGTCCTGAAACACAAATCTCAGATATTCCCGAGAGTCCGGGTGCAATGGGATGTGGAAGCAAGTGTCTTGTAGGTCTATTGAGACCATCCACTCTCCTTGCCAAATGGATGAAAGGATCAAACGGGTCGTCTCCCTTCGGAATTTTGTCTTCTGAATAAAGACAATTATGGTGCTCACATCCAGAAACAGCCTCCATCCTACTGAGGCCTTCAGGACCACAAAAAGCCAATTGTAGAACCCCTCTGAGCTTACGTTTGGAACTACCTCTATTGCCTTCTTTTCGAGAAGAGATGCTACTTCTCTTACAAGGGCCGAAAATCTACTCGAACTCTTGCAGTAAGCAGTTAAGGCGATCGGCGTCTTGACTAAGGGAGGTCTTTCTAGGAAGGGGATCGTGTAGCCAATCCTTAAAACTTCCACAACCCACTGCTCCACCCCTCTCTTGCTCCATTTCTCCCAAAATTGAGAGAGCCTGGCACCTACTGGAGCACGGAGGAAACTTAATTCACTTTCTTGAGGAAGGTTTAGGGGCGAATTTCTAATAGCGCGAGACTGGAATCGCACGTTCGGTCTTTCTCGAGGAGGATTTCTGCCTATTACCACGAAAGGGCATGGGCTGTAGAGGAGATGAAGACTTAAAACCTGCCAATGGAGTTTCCTCAGGGCACCTCGATGATTTCACTAGAAGATCATGTGTAGATTTCTTCTGTAAGGCAGAGGAAATTTCGTTGACTACTGACAGAGGAAACAAACTCTCTCTCAATAGGGGAGAGAAAGAAGTGCCAACCTCTGAATCAAAGTTACCCCTTTAGAGGTGTATGAACACCATAACTCCCTCTTCTTTAACACTCCCATGGCAAATAGTGAAACCAACTCCTGTACTCCGTCCCTTATCCTGTATCCATACATGAAAGGACTCTGAAGATATCTGAAGAAAGTTCATTAGGCAAGGAGTCATATTCCTGTACTTTACATGCAAGAGCGCCTACCAACCAGTCCAAAAAACTCATGATCTCAAATACCTTGAAGAGATTCTTCATCATGTGATCATCTCCGCCAAAGAGAACATAATTTTGGCTGCCGACAAGGCTGACATACGGACTGAATCAATGAGGCCTGAGAAGTCCCCATGGGAGGAGGCAGCGTAAAATGAATATCTCCTCTTCAGAAGACGAGAAGGAGGATAACTAAAATTGTATTTTCCTTGTTCCCTCTTACCTGTGAGCCATGTCTTGACCTCATTAAATGCTTTCCTGGCTGAAGCTGATAGTATCATATTAGGTAGTCTTGAAGATTCAATAGTGACATTACTGTACTCATTTGAAAAGTGGACGCAGGAGAAGTGGGGGCAGCTGGAGAGAAAAAAGAAGGGAAACTTCGAAGCAGAAAATTAGGCAGTGATGCATAAGCTGAAGGAGGGGAGTCAGCTTCCTAAATCTTGTCACCATCCTCATCCGTCGCAGATACTAGCGAAAAATACAAGTCCTTAGTAGAAGAAGGGTTCATAGGTTTCTTCAAAATACCTAGAATATCATCGAAGCGTCGCTGTATAGGCGCAAGCAATGGATCCACATCTGAAGTCGTAGCTGCTTGTTGGAAGGGGAATGGCACCACAAATTCCGGCCTGGAAGTCAAATGCCTTGAAGAACGTACAAACGAATCTGTATGAGCGGGCACAACTGGGTGCTTAGCAGCTACTAGATGCTTGGGTGTTACTGGCTGCTCAGGAGCAACTGGGCACTCCAAAACCACTTGCAGTTTGGGCACAACTGGGGACTTGTCGCTTGAAGAGAACTTGGGCGCAAGAGAACGCTTGAAAGTGACTGCACTACAGGAAGACACTGCACACTTTGGCGCCAATAAGCTCTCATTGACTACTGGCCGATCGGGGGCCAAAGGAGGTTCGTCCGTTGGAACATGCACTAACGTAAAAGAACGCTTACTCTTGGATACAGTTCTCGGAACCAACACTTGCATTTCTCCCTCTACATGCACCTGGGAGAACTTTTCTGGACTATCCCCGAAGCTGCAGGAAGGAACTGCCTCCTTGACTCTCTTCACTGGCACCTGAGGGGTGCGAAACACATCAACCACAGACCTTTTCAATGGTCTCGATTTATCACTGCTACATCACTTGCACCTCTGCTCCTGGATGGAAGTATCCAAACTAGAGGAAAGGTTATGTACACCATGGAAGACAACTTCCCACTGACTATCTGACGCAAGCTGGGAACTGGCGCCAGGCGCGACTGAGGGGCCAACTACCGACCTCCCTTGGGCTTCCGGTATATCTTCTCCCTGGTGTGGGGGAGTATGCCAGTGACCTTTGCCTTGGAGAATCAGCAGGCCGAGTAGCCAGCTCCTCCACCAACACTGCACTTTCACTTGTTCCTTTCTTATTTTCCGTAAAGGAACGGACAGACACACTAATCTGAGCCACAGTATTCACCAACATATCAAATTTACGATACAATTTATGTTCGAGGATGGCAATGGCACTGGGTTCAGGAGTAGGGGAGCTGGGTAAAGGAACAGATTGAATAGAAGCAGGACTAGTAATAGGAGACAAAAGAAGATTCAGCTGAATCCTGACTAGCTAAACTTTCGTCATTCCTAGCTGTTGCTTTTCTCTTTCTATCTTTCTCCAGCTTAGTCAAGTGAGAATTCAATATCTTCCACTTTTTAAGGTTCCAGTCACTACATTCAGCACAAGACAACTCAACTGAACATACTTAGTATGGTAATCATACTTCGCTAATGTAATTCTCATATTGCAGCCTTCGCTGCAATAATGAATACTACTCGAACTTTGTCGGACATCGTCTGAGATACTGTACAAGTCGAACAGTCAGCAAAAGTCCAATTAATTATTAGTCACAATCAGGTTATTACAAGAACACCTAAATATCTAAGTTGCTGAGAGACTACCAAAAGCAAAGTAATTCACCAAATAGTAAAAAACCACATACAGTAAAGTCTGAGAATTTCAATCCCAGATGCTGCTCACAACCATCATTGTAAGCTGGCAGAAACATACTGAAGCCCTCTGCTCAGCTGTTCCTTCTTATCCTGAATGTGGGCAGGGTCAGTTACCTACATTGTAATGTAAACAAAAGAATCGCTACCGCGAATTTCAAATTTTAGCTGCTGGTTAATAGAAACTGTTAGCTATGCAATTACTTGTTAAGTTACTTATATACCACTGAACAGTAAAGCCAGGTATGCCTCCTCTTACCTTACAAACTGGAATGACTTGTTTTCTCCTCTTTGGAAGATACCCTATATAATGACAACGAAAAAACACCCAAAATCAGATAATGATCTAATTGACAAAATCACGTAAACACTCTCCGATGCGTCCTCGCAGGCTGACAACAAAGAAAAAACTGAATGGAAAACTATAGATGCTCAAACCATCCAAATGGAATGGGGTGAATAGATGGTTCAAACTAAACGATCCTATTATTTTTTTTTTTCACTTTTCACTCTATTGTCCTCCCGCCTGACACAGCAATAGAGCTATCACAATAGAGGTAAGATTAATTTAAAAATATATATATACATTGCACCGGACTCAGCTTACGTCATTCCGAGCTTATGCCGCTTTTCAAATATATTCATAAAAAATTCGGTTCCTGGTTATGGAGGATGTTCCGAGTCTACATCTTTTTCAGTCTTACATTGCGGTGTAAGTGACAGGACTAGTTTCTGAGCATGTACTCACTGACCAAAGAACGATCTGCCTGGGTCGCTCACGCAGGTGTGCATAGCAATGCCAAACAACCATCACTCATGTGTTTGCCTCCGTTGTGCTACACTGTATCTTGCTGTGCTGTCATCACTTTAGCATGTCATGCTTTGTAATCTTTACTATGGCTCCAAAACATCAAGTTTTTTCATTCGATGGCAGTGCATTGAAGAGGAGGAAGACCGTCACGATGGACATGCAACCTGACATAGTTAAGCATTGGTCGTGCACTGGGCCTTAGTAGGATGACAGTCAGGACCATAACAAAAGATAAAAAGTGTATTCTAGAGCATGTCCAAGGCACTGCTCCCACGAAGACGACGATTATTAATACGAAGCAACATACTTGAAACCTTGTGGTGATGAAGTTATTGCTGGTCTGGCTTGAAGACTAGAACCAATGACGTGTTCCAGTGAGCCTTAGGAAGTTACATAAGGTAGTAGTCAAGAAGAATGGGGAAGGGAGTACTTGTGAAGAAGTTATCAGCCAGGCGTGGTTGGTTTAACCGATTTAAGGCTTGGGTTAATTTGCACAACCGTAAGCTGCAAAGCGAATCAGCTTGCAGCGAATCTGCTAGTGCTGATCATGCAGCAGCAGACAGTTTTCCTAGTGGTTTGGCTGAGATAATCAGGGAAGGAAGCTATTGTGCTCAGCAAGTGTTTAATTTGAATGAGACAGGCTTATTCTGGAAACATATGCCTAGTCATACATATCTCTCCAAGGAGGAGAAGACAGCACCAGGCCATAAAGTCAGTAAGGCGAGATTGACTTTACTCCTTGGGGGTAATGCTAGTGGTGACTTCAAGCTGAAGCCCTTGTTAGTCTATTTGGATGAAAATCCAAGGGCTTTAAAGGACGTCATCAAGAGTCAACACCCTGTTATTTGGAAGTCCAACCAGAAGGCTTGGGTTACCTTGATGATCTTTCAAGACCGGTTCAATGATCACTTCGTACCTGCAGTGGAGCAGTATTGTGCCTTGAAGGGTCTGCCATTTAAGGTCCTGCTTGTTTTAGACAATGCCCCTGAGCACCCACAGAGTTTGAGTGATATGTGAAGGTAGTGTACCTTCCACCCAGTGCTACATCGCTTTTACAACTGACAGACCAAGGAGTCATTGCTAACTTCAAGGCCTACTACCTCAGGAGGACAATTCATGGTGCTCTGAGGGCCATTGAAGGCAAGCAGGAGTTGACTCTGAAGCAATTTTGGAAGGTCTACAATATTGCAGATGCTGTGAAGAATATTGCAAATGTTTGGGATGGAGTAAAGATGACAATTTTGAATGGAGCCTAGAAGAAACTGTGTCCGCAGTTTCTGAATAAATTTGAGGGGGGGTTTGACAAGGCAGAGGATGTGGAAACTGTGATGAAGAAAATTGTTGTATTCAGCAAGAAGCTAAATCTGGAGGTGGAAGCTGAGGATGTCACTGAGCTGCTGGCATCCCTTGGAGAGGAGTTATCAGCACAGGGCCTCATTGAGCTGGAGAAGCAGATGATACAAGAGGAGGAAGAGGCACCAGTCCCAAAGCCCAGGGTATTAAGTACTAAGGGCTTGTCAGAGGGTTTCTCTCATTTGGAGAGAGTGACGGCATATTTTGAGGTTGAGGACCCCAACATGGAAAGGTTTGCCAAGGTTTGAAGAGGGAACATGGATTGTCTAACCTTTTACAAGGAGACTTGAAAGGAGAAACAGATAAAGAAAAAAGTGCAGTCTACGCTGGACACTTACTTCAAGAAGAAGTCTCCAACACCATCTGCCATTTCTGATCTAGGTAAGGAATTCTTCCCTTTTTTTTTACTACTGTATATAAAATGTTTTATAAAGTGCAATACCATAATTTCATAAAACTGTTACTGTAATTTATATTTGCATATGTACTGTATTGCATAACCCAATAATTTTTATCATTTTTATCACTGCAGAAGTGATTAAATCCAGATTCCCCTGAACCTGAACCTATACCCTCTCCAGCTCCATCAGGTAAGGAATTCTTCATTTTTTTTTTCATCTTTACTGTGAAATCCCGCTTGGTCACCGGGACCCTCAGGTCACCATTGCTTCAAAACAAAAATCTACGTGAAACACCGAGTACACTCAAGAAACATAGATCCAGCACTTCTGATTCATGCAATATTTTACGCATTTTTTCAGAAGCTACTTAATAATATTATTAGAACTGTAATTACTAACACGTCAGACATTGCAAGCTTTCCGACCATATGTATTGAACTCTCTTTCTAATTTGTATATAGAATTGTTGACTATTTTCCAGGTGTGAGAAAACACATCTGGCTATATACAATGTAGATATCTGTTTGCTTCTCCCTAATGTCAAGAGTTCTTGACCTGTCAGAGATTTTGTGTCAATAAATCAGAATACACCTTGACTCTGCCTCTTACTCGCTGCCTTGTTATACTGGTGCCCCCAAAGATGACCGACACTGCCAGCACCAGCCATCCAGCGACAACGCCGCAGTGGCAGCAGCAAGCATCAGCCTGCCACCCTTCACAACCCAGAGGCCTGGTTCTTCAGAGCAGAGACCATCTTCAGGTCCAAGATCTTCCAAACATCCCACAAAGCCGGCACTGTCCTCGAGTTCCTGCCAGCCATGCCTTTGAACAAATCGCAGAATGGCTCACCAACCCAAAGATCACCAGCACCAATGAAGCACTGAAGGAGCAGCAATAGGAGACCACCGACCTTCACACGCGTACAAGCAACTGTGGCAGCTAGTTACAATCCCCGCCACAGATGGCCACCCAGAGACTGCGTTGGACCTTGTAAGAGAAGTCCTACTCACAAAATTACCCTGCCATGGACCTCGATGAGTTCCTGCAGATGGTCGATGCTGTCCACCTGGCCTACAATTCGACTGAGCCTACACAACCACTCATAGCAGCAGCCACCCCACAACCACAGCAGCAAAACGGTGCGGAGACAGACAGTAATCCAGAAGACCCCGCCACCCCCATACACCGCTACCGGAGCTTCAGGTGGAAAAACAAACCCAAGTACAAGCCTGAACAGAGGAACGTCCCAAGGACATTTGTTTCTACCACTGGAGGTTCAGGAATGAAGCCCAAAAATGCAAAACAACTGCCGCATGTCAAAAAACACGAAAAAGGGTCGCAGATGCGACACAACAAACTAAATGTCAGTGGTGGCAGCTGGTTGCCTCATCAGAGAAACCGATCCTGCTTTCCGCCCTCTTTCTTCCAGGTACAGGCAAAAAAGAGCCCACGTTTTTTCCATCACAGACAAAAGATCAAATACGGAGTTCGTGGTCAACACTGGCACATGCAAGGCGTTTGTGCCGGCCAACACCTCAGTCCAATCCCCAGCACTCTACAGGTGTCCACTGCCAGCACAGCCCACTGAAAATATACAGGAAACGGACCATGAATTTGTCATGTAAGGGCGTCAAACCACCTCTCCGTTCCTTGTGTTTCGCTCTACATTTGTACATTAATCATGTCGTATTTGTCACTTGTTATTGTTTCAGATTCTTTATGTATCTTATTATATGTATCATTCTAAAAGCATCAAGTTTAGGCCTCTGATAGCTCCTTCCCTGGCGGAAACCGTGCAATTAATGGACTAAATACAGCCTACCCAGCAAAGGGAACGTTTTGGCACTACAATCAGCACCATTAACGGACTCAACACGGTGCATTTTCCTGAGTTGTCCGTGAGCAGTAAAGATGGCAGAAGATGAAATTCAATAGGAACACGCAAGCATTGTCTGTACCACTTTCTCGCCAACAAAAGATGCGGTTATACTCCCTCAGTTTTCGAGCGAGAACACGGCATCATGGTTCCTGCGCGCAGAAGTACACTTCTGCATGGAGCACATAACAGACAATGCAAGCAAATCCGACATCAACATGGTGGCGCTCCCAGAGAGGTGTTCAACAGGATCTCCCCCTGGCTCAACACCCACACAGACGAAGTCACGTATGCAGCATTAAAAGATAAACTAATCAAGACCTACTCAATACCCGTGACGAAAAGAACACAGCACGCACTTGACCTGGCATCCCAGCCCCTCGGAGAAGCATAACCCAGAGAGGCCTGGGACGAACTGCAGGGGCTCATAACATTACCAGGCTGAGACAAAAACAAGAGGATAAGGAAAATCGACCTGGCAAGGGCGATCTTCCTTCGACGCCTCCCACAGGAAGAAAGGAGCCAGATAAGGGACACCGAAGCCCTCAACACCAGGATATTAATAGATGTCACCCATAAGGTACATGAGGCCACCAAGGCCTCAGAACATGCCATCACCCTTGCAGCCGCCACCCTGGAAGCCTGCAGCCTGACGGAGAGTAACAGTGACGGTGACAAAGAGATCAACGTCGTCTTCAAAAAGAAACCAAAAGAGGACAGAAGGAAATCATTTGCGACGTGGTGCTTCTACCACAAGAAATTCGGCGCCAAAGCAAAGTACTGCAAACACCCCTGTTCCTTTCCAAAAAACGACATCAGCGGCCACAAGTAACAGCAGTGGCCGCGAAACCGATCTCCCCTCCGACCAGCAGGTTTTTTCATCAAAGAAGAAATCTCCAAGCACCACCTGCAATGCAATCCGTCTTCCCACCAACAAAGGAAGATCTTAAGAAGAAACCTGACTAAACAAACGCCCTCATCGCAGCAAACGGGACACCCATCCGCACATGCGGCACAACGGCATGCATCATCTCCATCCTGGGCCGCAGATACCATTGGCCCTTCGTCGTCGTGGATATTATGTTCCCGCTGCTGGACGCAGAATTCCTAGGACACCACAGACTTCTCATCGATGTCGGAAGGGAACGACTACTGGACACAGGAACCTGCCACTCCCACCAGCTCGCCAAAGGACTGGGGATGCCTGCCATCTGCTCCACAGCCTCCAGCAGCTACACGTCCCTCCTACAGGAGTTTCCGGACGTGTTTAAAACGGGGGCTTCAGCAAAGCACAGCATATTCCATCACATCACCACGACAGGCCCACCAACTCATGCGAAGTTCCGGCGCCTGTCCCCACAAAAGCTACTAGATGCCAAAGGGCCCTTCACAGAGATGGAACGGATGGGCGTCTGCAAAAAAGCATCAAGCCCGTGGGCATCACCCTCCACATGGTAAAGAAGGCGGATGGCTTGTGGAGGCTGTGCGGAGATTACCGCCGCCTAAACCTAGTGGCGACACCAGACCACTACCCCCTCCCAAACATGCAGGACCTGACAAGCGCACTCCACGGAGCAAAACCTTCTCCAAAATGGACCTGCTCAAATCATATTTCCAAGTCCCTGTACACCCCGACGACATCCCAAAGACCGCCACAATAATGCCCTTCGGGACCTATACATTCTTCTATTAAACCTTCGGCCTCAGAAACGCAGGTGCCACATTCCAGCACTGATGGACATCATTTTGGGGGACCTGCCCTTCTGCATCTGCTATGTCGATGACATCCTGATCTTCTCCAGGTCGCCCGAGGAACACCTTTGACATACCCGGGCAGTCCTAAAACGTCTACAGGAGAACGGCCTAGTGATGAAGTTCGACAAGTGCATCTTCGGGAAGGAAAAAACAGATTTCCTCAGGCACGAGATCTCACCTGCAGGGGTACATCCGATGGCATCTAAGGTGAAGGTCATAGAGAAGTTCCTAGAACCCCAAAACATCAAGGCCCTGCAGGAGTTTCTGGGGATGATAAATTACTACAGATGGTTCATCCCCACCATCGCCTGAATCATGTACCCACTAACATCAGTCCTGAAGGGAAAGCCAAAGGCACTGACCTGGGAAGCTCCACAGCAGAAGGCATTCAGCGAAACGAAGGCAGCCCTCGCCAGTGCCACGACTTTAACACACTAAAACCCCGCAGCCGCCCTCAGGTTAACAACAGACGCCAGCAACATCGCCTGCGGTGCAGTACTGGAGCAGGTGGTGAACAGCGCCCCTCAGCCTTTGGCTTTCTTCAGCCTCAAGTTCTCACCAGCCAAAACCCGCTATAGAGCCCTTCGACAGGGAACTGCTGGCTATCTACCAGGTCATAAGGCACTTCAAGTACCTGCTGGAGGACACCAAATTCAACATCCTGACGGACCACAAACCCCTGGTACACGCCTTCACAAAGCAGGGAGATGCATGGTCGGCAAGACAGCGGCATCTCAGAATTCGGCCACACCATCAAATACGTCCCTGGGAGAAAAAACCGAGTAGCTGACGCCCTGTTGAGAATAGACATAAACTTCCTACAACTCGGCATCGACTACAAAGACCTGGCGAAGGAGCAAGCAGTGGACCTTGAGACAGCAGCCTACAGAATGTCACTGATGGCACTGAAGTGGGAAGACGTGCCCTTAGGAAAATCCAGAACAACGCTCCTCTGCGACACCAGCACAGGCCGCCCTTGCCCCCCTGTGCCAGCTTCGATGAGAAAACAGGCGTTCAACGCGATACACAGTCTCTCCCATCCTTCAGGGCGCACAACGGCGCGCCTTATGACCAACAAGTTCGTCTGGCACAGTATCAACAAGGACGTACGTCGTTGGGCAAGGAACTGCATAGCATGCCAGACAAGCAAAACATCTCGCCACACGGAATCAGGGATTGGCAAATTTCCCCAAGCACGTCGGCGCTTTGGCCATGTCTACGTCTTTCCGCGGTCAGCTGGGGCCACAGATACACCCCTCCCAAGGTTGAGGGAACTCTCACCCTGCCATAGGACCTTCACTGACAGGACCAACAGATACAACCCACCCGCCTTAGACTCCTGCACCTTAGTCTTCGTCAGGGTGGACGATCATTGGCCGCCCTAACGAGGCCCTACAGGGGCCCCCACAGAGTCATCAGGTGGGCACCTAAAGCATTCCTGTTGGAAATCCATGGGCGTGAGGACTGGGTAATGATTGACAGGCTAAAACCAGCGTTCCTGTTGGACAACGAAATCAGCGAGGAGACAGGCAGGCAACCCAGAGTTCCCCCTCAGCAACACTCCACAGGAACAGCTGCCCCCATGCCGAAAAGAAGTCCAGGACGGCCCAGGAAACAGCACGCGCCAGAGCCAGAGGTCACGCGCCCACACCCTGCCCACAGTTCTTGAGAAGTAGAGGCTCACTCCAGTTGCCGCAGCACCTCCGCAATTGATGTCTCATCCAATAATTTCTCACTTAATTGTTGTCTTAGGGGGGGAGTATTGTAAGGGCATCAAACAGCCTCTCCGTTCCTTGTGTTTCGCTCTACATTTGTACAGTAATCATGTCGTATTTGTCACTTGTTAGTGTTTCAGATTCTTCATGTATCTCATTATATGTATCCTTCTACGGCCTATTCACCGATATATATATATCTGCCTTGTACATGTTCTGTAATGCTCTGTATATGCCATTTTATGTCTTTCAACAAACACAATTCTGAACGGACGCAGCAGGGGGCCACAGGTCGCCCGCTACCTTTCCGTCCGCTTTCTGCATTATAAGTACCTGTCGTGAACAATAAAGAATGTCTCACTTTGACCTTTCTTGAACCTCACAGCCATTCAGCATGAAGCAGTACAACTGGACGTTCATCACAGCAGACATAACAACTGCACTTTTAGGAGCAGACTTCCTAAAAGCCCATAACGTGCTGGTGGACGTAGCAAAACAGCAGCTGATCACACAACCCACCCCAGTAGCCACACTCACTCCAACTCCAGCACCAGAGATAAGTCGCCTCCTATAGGAGTTCCCGGAGATATTTAAGGACGACCTGCAGCACGACTTGACCAAACCAGCAAAGCACCACATCCAACACCACATAGTCACCAGAGGTCGCCCCCCCTGCACACCCGTTTCAGACATTTGGCCCCAAAAACCTCGCCCTCGCCAAACAAGCTTTCCAAGATATGGAATGAGCAGGAATATGCCAAAAAGCCTCCAGCCTCTGGGCATCTCCCCTCCACATGGCAACAAAACCTGATGGCACATGGCGACCCTGCGGCAACTATCAGAGACTCAACATCAAGATAATACCTGACAGGTACCCACTGTTGAACATTGTCTCAAGAAACACAGATCCAGCACTCCTGATTCAAGCGATCTTTTATGCATTTTTCAGAAGCTAATTTATGACACTTGTCAGAACTGTAATTACTAACGCATGTCAGATATTGCAAGCTTTCCAACCAACCATATGTATTGAACTCTCATTCTAATTTGTATATAGAATTGTTAACCATTTTCCTGGTATGAGAAAACACATTTGGCTGTATACAGATATCTGTCTGTTACTTCCTAATATCAACTGCTACTTTTACGCTCGCAAGAGTTCTTGACCTGTGAGAGGGTGCGAAAGAAAGAGCAGGAAGACAAGTACTGCTAGTTTATTGAGGAAGCAACCCACTTATAAAGCGGCGTGCAGACGTAGGCGTATACGTGGATGTCAGTACAAAATTTACAAGTGACCCGAGGTCAAAACTATTTCTCTACACAAAACAGGACAGGTACATAGAGATAACAGGATGATTAAAGTTATTTAGACACAAAAAATACTCTGACACATATACTATGTATAAGGGCAAATGAACAGGTAATAAATGTACAAATTACAATAATGATAATAAGGCTGAGTACTGCGACCTCGGGTCAGCTGTGAAGGCACCGTAGAAAACAGGAGGTTCATCATAGAGAACCTGTTGAGCAGGGACTTTACAATACTTCCCCCCCACAAGACGTAGGTAACGTCTGATCAAAGCAGGTATCTGCTGGGGCGGCGGAGAGGGCCGCGCCTTCTCAATGTCAGCTGGGGGGTGCATTCGACTTATCCGGTGCCCTGCGGATGGGAGGTTTGGGTTGCTCCCCTGCCCAGACCGGGGGCCTTCTGGGGGCACCCACAAGGTTTTCTTGCAGGCAGGGTGGGCTGAGGGAGCGCCGCTTCCTGCGGGGGGCTTTGGGAAGTGCCCCAACTTCTTCCTCCAGGAATGCAAGCTTGAGGCGGTCTACTGACACCCAGTCGTCCTTCCTATGGACGGCCACCCGGAATGCCTTTTTGTTTCTCTCCAGTATGAGGAAAGGCCCCCTGTAGGGCCTGGTTAAGGGTGGGTGTACGGCATCGTTCCTGACGAAGAGGGTGGCAGACGATAGACCGGGAGGCATGAAGGGGGACGTCCTGTCGGTATATGTCTGCCGGCAGGGGGCGAATTTCCCAACCCTGTCGCAGAGCTTGTGTTGTTAGGTTGTCCTCCGTGATGAGTTCGCCTGGGACTACAAGGGACTCCCTGTAAACCTTTCTACTGCGGACGGGTCGCCGTTGGCTCAGGGGGCGGTCCTCAGCCCGAGGAGAACCCAGGGCAGCTGGTACTTCCAGTTGTCGGCAGTGCAACGAGCCATGAGGGACGCCTTCAGGGACCTGTGGAACCTCTCCACCATTCCACTGACTGCGGGGTTGTAGGCAGTGGTGCTGTGGTGAGTGGTCCCCAGCAGGCGTGCCAGGGCGGTCCACAGCTCGGACAGGAAGGCTGGGCCCCTGTCCGTGGTTATATAATCTGGGACACCAAACCGGCTGATCCAGCTGGAGAGGAGGGCCTCAGCACACGCACTGGAGGTGGCTTCTTCCATGGGCGTCGCTTCGGGCCACCTGGTGGAGCGGTCGACGACTGTCAGAAGGTATCTGGCTCCTCCTGATGGGGGAAGAGGACCCACTATGTCGACGTGGATGTGCCCCAAACGTCTCCCCGGCTGGGGAAAGTCGCCCACCCCCGATTTGGTGTGCTGCCCTACTTTGCTGGCCTAGCCCTGTATGCAACTGCCTTGCCCAGGCTGTTGTGTCCTTTCATATGCCGTGCCAGACGAACTTCTCCACCAGCAGCCTGGCCATCGTCCAGCCAGAGGGGTGGGACAGTTCATGGATGGCATTGAAGACCAGCCGACGATGGGAGGCAGGCACCAGTGGGCAGGGGTGGCCAGTGCTTACGTCGCTCAGCAGTGTTGGCCCCCCAGGAGCGAGGGGCATGTCCTTCCACTTCAGCGACATGATGGCGGTGCGGTAAGCTGGAATCTCTGGGTCGGCGGCCTGTTCCCGGCCAAGGTACTCGTAGTCGATCCCGAGTTGCGTTGTGTTGATTTCGATCCTCAAGAGGGTGTCAGCTACTGGGTTCTTCCTGCCAGGGAGGTACTTGATGGTGCAGGTGAACTCTGTGATGGCTGCGAGGTACCGCTGCTGCCTGGAGGACCATGCATCCCCAAGCTTTGTGAAGGCGTGGACCAGCGGCTGGTGGTCCGTCCAAATTGTGAAGGGCATACCCTCCAGGAGGAATTTGAAGTGGCGTACCGCCTGGTACACCACGAAGAGTTCCCTGTCAAAGGTGCTGTAGTGGGACTTGGTGGGGATGAGCTTCCTGCTGAAGAAGGCGATGGGCTGAGGAGCTCCATTGATGACCTGTTCCGGGAAGGCCCCACAGGCAACGTTGCTGGCGTCCGCTGTTAGCTGGAGGGGGGCACTGGGGTCCTGGTGGGCCAAGGCTGTCCTTCGTCAGGGAGAAGGCCCGTTGCTGGTTGGGGTCCCACACTAAGGTCTTCGGACGGCCCTTGATGATCTCCGTCAGGGGGGCCATGGTGTGCAAGACCCCGCGGATGAACCTCCTGTAGTAGCTGACCATCCCGAGGAATTCTTGTACGCCCTTGACGGAGGTAGGGGTGGGGAACCTGACAACGGCCTCGACTTTCAATGCAACTGGGCAGACGCCTCCCGGGGATATCTTGTGGCCCGGGAATTCAACCCTATCGAAGCCGAAGGTGCACTTGTCGAACCTGACGACGAGGCCATTCTCCTGCAGGCACTGCAGGACCTTCCGGTTATGCCAAAACTGTTCCTTGTGGGACCTGGAAAAAAATTAGGATATCATCGATGTAGGAGACGCAGAAGTTCAGGTTCCCCAGGATGCTGTCCATCAGTCTCTGGAAGGTCGCCCCTGCGTTCCTTAGGCCGAAGGTGGAGAAGGCAAAGACGTAGGACCCGAAGGGCGTGATGATGGCGGTTTTGGGGATGTCTTCTGGAGCTACTGGTACCTGGAAATATGATTTTAAAAGATCGAGTTTTGAAAATATTTTGGCCCCGTGGAAGGAGGTCATCAGGTCTTGCATGTTTGGTAGAGGGTAGTGGTCAGAATCTGTAGCGAGGTTGAGCCGCCTGTGGTTGCTGCAGGGTCTCCAGGAGCCGTCCATTTTCTGCACCATGTGAAGGGGGGAGGCCCACGGGCTGGGGGCCTTCCTGCATATGCCCAGATGCTCCATCTCGGCAAAGGCCTTCTTGGCCTCCTGAAGGTGCTGTGGGGGAAGCCTCCGGAACTTTGTGTGCGTCGGGGGGCACTTTGTCTTGATGTGATGATATATCCCATGTTTGGCGGGGCACCTGACTAAGCTCAGGTCTGAATACCTCCGGGAATTCCTTCAGGAGGGAGGCGTATTGGTGGGGAGCGACGGAACAGACTGTGGGCACCGTGGCCTGGCGACAGGGGCGGGGACTGGCAGGACTCGGTGTCCAGCAGGCATTTGTGGCCGACGTCGACTGCCAGTCCGAAGCGGGTGAGGAAGTCCGCACCCAGGAGCGGGGTCCTAACGTCTGCGACGATGAAGTTCCACTTGTATCTCCGGCCCAGGATGGAGACCGACAGGAGCTTGGTGCCGTAGGAGAGGATGGGGGACCTATTGGCGGCCGTCAGGGAGGCAGCCAGGTCCGGCGGGCGTCTGCGGTCTTCTCTGGAAGGTGGGAACACTGACCGCATTGTCCCAGTGTCGATTAGCATCATCCTGCCGAAGACAGTGTCACAGACGTAGAAGCCTACTAGTGCGGGGCTCCTGGGTGTTTTGGGTGCTGCTGCCATGGTGGCCTGTGAGGGTGGCCGCCGCCTCCCCAGTGTTTTGGATGGGCGAAAAGGCAGGGGGCTTTGCAATTCTGGGCCTCTTTGCCGAACCTCTGGAGGCAGTTGATGGGGGTGTGCGGGCATGGATGCCCACTTCGCCACCCTCGTGGAGTCGGTCAGCTGCTGCGCCATCCTTATCAGGTCCTCAACCGGCAGGGTGTAGGGCTCCGTAATCTGTCCACGAACCTCCGGGAGTAGCTGCCGCAGGAGGATCTCCCTCGACAGGCCTGCCGCTGCTGTCCGTCTCGGGGAGGAGGAGGAGGAGGTCCTGGAGGGCATGCCACGTCTCCAGGAGGTTTGTGTCCTGCCGAGGGTTGATGGCGAGGTTGAGGGCACGGGCGGCCCTCTTGGAGACCGGCAGGGAGTAGGTCTCGACGAGAGTGGCCTTTAATTTTTGGAAGGTGGCAGGGCTTGTGGTTGACATCATCCATGGAACAACCTTTCGGTATATCTCCTCCGGTAGGGCGTTAATAGCGATGTCCGCCTTCAACACCTCGTTGGTCAGGCCTGCCACCCTGAATTGCCCCTCGACCCTGTAGAGCCAAGACGCTGGGTTCTGATGGGTGAACGGCGGCTGCTTTATGCTGAGGGCAGCCCTCGGTTGGTCCGTCAGGAGGGGCATCGTGTGGGGAGCGGGTATCGACGTAGAGGAGTGCATGGGTTTTGGCGATGAGGAGGGCTTGAGAGGGGGTTGCGCAAGGGAGACATCTGCCTCCGAGAAGTTTGCGGTTATTTGTATGTGGGAGGGAATGCCTGCATCCATGCTCATTCCGCACTCTCACTTGGAGTGTGAGGGAACACTCGCGTCAATACACGCTTGGGAGTGTGCCATATGGATCCGCTAATGACACCGGTGATTTGCCGAGGGTCGGTAACGCCCGAACGCTTTGTTAGAGCGCCGTAGTTAGTCCGTTAGGGGCATGGGGTGGTTCGTCGGGCCAAGAATAAGTCGCCGTCTGGGTCCGTTAATGGCTCCGGGAACCACTCCAGGGGTCACCACTGTAAGAGGGTGTGAAAGAAAGAGCAGGAAGACAAGTTTATAAAGCGGCATGCAGACGTCGGGCGTATACGTGGACGTCAGTACAAAATTTACAAGTGACCCGAGGTCAAAACTATTTCTCTACACAAAACAGGACAGGTACATATAGATAGCAGGATGATTAACAACAGCTGATTAGACACAAAAAATACTCTGACACATATACTATGTACAAGGGCAAATGAACAGGTAATAAATGTACAAATTACAATAATGATAATAAGGCTGAGTACTGCGACCTCGGGTCAGCTGTGAAGGCACCGCAGAAAATGGGAAGTTCATCATAGAGAACCCGCTGAGCGGGGACTTTACAGACCTGTCAGAGATTTTGTCAATAAATAAGAATACACCTTGACCCTGCCTTTTACTCACTGCCTCGTTATATTATAATTTGTTTTACTGTACTAAATTGTTTGACTTTAATATATATATTTACTGTTGCATAACTTAATTTTCTTCATTTTCATTCCCAATTTTCTCTTTAAGAGTGACGATACAACTGGACTCCCCTGAACACTTCATGGGTTTCCAGCAGGTAAGGAATTCTTCTCTTTTTTTTTTTTTTGAAAATATTTTATAGTTATAAATTTTAGAAAAAAAGTGTAGTACAGTACAGTACATACTGTAACTGTAGAGCAATAATTTATATTAAAATTTACATAATTATCATTATCATTCCAGATCCAGAGGTTATCCCCTCCTCCCAGCCCAACTTGCCCTCTCTAGCTTCATCAGAAACGGTGATCCCATCCTCAACCACAACACACCAGCCCCTGTACCTTCTCAATGTCCATCAGGTAAGGAATTCTTCATTTTTTTAATTTTTAATTGTATGATTTTTTAAAAATTATTTTATAAAACACTTACTTTATTTATTACAGTACTTACTGTATCATTTTTATCTTTATCATTTCAAACTCCCAAGCACCTGCAGATTCCACATCACAGGCCTGTTCTACATCCATACAGTATGCCCATCCCTGTAAGCAAGCCAACCACTAGAATTATGAAGGAATTCATTTTTTTTTATTTCATAAATTTTTATACATTTTATAAAATACTGTAATATTTATACACTGTACTTTATTCTAAATTTATTATTACATTATCATTCCAGACTGCCAAGCACCTTTGCCTTCTGGCCTCTGCTACTAGAGATCCCTCATCCTAACCTACATCTTTCAAAATCACTGAAAGGTAAGGAATTCTTCATTTTTTTTTATTTCATAAACTGTTATGCATTTTATAAAATACAGTACTATAATATTTATACTGTACTTTATTCTAATTCACTGCATTATCATTCCAAACTGCCAAGCACCTTTACCTACTGACCTCTCCTACTAGATCTCCCTCATCCTAGCGTACATTTTTCAAAAACTCTGATAGGTAAAGAATTCTTCACTTATTGTTTATTTTATAATTTTATAAATTGTTATACATTTTATGAAATACTGTAATGTTTATACTGTACTTTCTTCTAATTTTTATCATTACATTATCATTCCACACTGCAGAGTACCTTTACCTACCGACCTCTACTATTAGAGCTCCCTCATCCTAGCCTACATCTTTCAAAATAACTGAAAGGTCAAGAATTCTTCACTTTTCTTTATTTTATAAATTGTTATAAATTTTATAAAATACAGTAATATTTATACTGTACTTTACTCTAATTTACATCATTACATTATGATTCCAGACTGCCAAGCACCTTTACTGACTCTACTAGAGCTCCCTTATCCTAGCCTAAATCTTTCAAAATCACTGAAAGTTAAGTAATTCTTCACTTTTTTAATTTTATAAATTGTTAAACATTTTATAAAATACTGTAATATTTTTACAGTACTTTATTCTAATTTTATCATTACATTATCATTCCAGACTCCCCAGCACCTTTACCTACTGACCTCTACTATTAAGAGCTCCCTCATCCTAGCCTACATCTTTCAAAATCACTGAAAGTTAAGGAATTCTTCACTTTTCTTTATTTTATAAATTGTTATACATTTAATAAAATACTGTAATATTTATACAGTACTTTATTCTAATTTTATCAT
>NC_089744.1:59329098-59341598 GCF_040412425.1 Macrobrachium rosenbergii
TCATGAAGAAGAGCCCTAAGCTCACTGAATCATCCCCACTGTTCTTGTTTTTTACGATTTCCCTTTACGTAAGTCAGAACTCCAAGGCCAAATAAATAAAGGTTCCGTTGCCGGCCTGTAAAAATCTCTAGAAATCATATAAACCCAGGGAAATTCGTAAAAATGGCGTCCTTCCCATAGATCTCGTTTTCCAGTTGCAGTTTTCCCTCTATTGTTTGCTAATCACCAAATCAGCAATTAGCAAAGCTAAGATGGGTGCGAGACACACTCCGAACCTGGTACCAAAAGCACAGACCAAGAGAGTTCCGCATAAGTAATGTGTTTATCTTAGCAAAATTTTTCTTTTACAATCATGACTGTTCCTAGGAATTAGGAATAGGGACGCATGTAATCACTGATAGAAGAGAACTGCCGTATGAGATTTGTTGATGCATGCCTTTCAAAATAGGTAGTTAGAGAAATAATAAGTGCTAACCATTTTTGTTCGAGGAATAGTGCAAAATTCCTCGGTGTTAAATATTAGTTCGCATTTCGTATTAGCGAATTATTTACGCTCGAATAAATTCCCACATGGGGCAAGATGAAGACAGCTTGCATTGCTGAAATACTCTCTCTCAGAATAGCTAGAATTTAAACCAGGTATTAGGAAAGCGAAATTTTGAACTCCACTTCTAAGGAAAATTGCGAGGTCATTTTACCGTTATCCGCTCATCCCAGGAAATTCTCCGGAGTCCCAGACGGTCTATAAATAGATGGGTTCATTCACACAGTCTAAAAATAACTCCGGTAAGCATCAGATGACCTCCACCTCCCTCCCCGAGTGTCTACCCCCTTTTTTGCATTCATCACCTGACCAGTGTCTCCATAAAAAATTGTTCCCTACTCGGGCCACTCTCAGCAAAAAATTTGTTGGGGGGGGGGGGTTTCCTCCCATCAGTAACTTCCAAGTCCTACGGGACAAATCCTATTTTCAAGTCTTACGAGACCAACCCAATTTCTCAGTCCTACAGGACGGATCCCAATTCCAAGTCTTACGAGACTCCACCAAATTCTAAGTCGCACGTGGTGAGAATTTCCAAGTCCTACAGGCAAACCAAATTCCAAGTCTTACAAGACACCACTAAATTCTATATCGTACGAGGCGAGAATTTCTAATTCCTAAGGGTAAACCAAAATCCAAGTCCTTTTGAGACCTTATATTCGTGTATTTCACACCCATCCAAGTCCTTACAGTACTGATTATTCCAGTTCATTAGAACAACCGTAAATCTTGCAAGACCCCAAATCGACCATTTAGCACAAACTCTAAGTTCTCAGGAACGCCTTAACTTCACGCTACAGACAGCCAAGTCCGAGCGTGACATAAAATTCAGTTACTTCTTCCGAGATGCATATTAAAATTCGTTCGCCACGAACAACCATGCCTTACTCAGACATATCAAATTTTAACAAAGTCTCCTCAGACTTACTGATCAATTGTCTTATTCAGACATATCAATTCTCATTCAGTCTGAACAATTGAGTGTTTCAGATTCTTGCAATTAAGTCTTTTCAGATAACCTGATTCTTCTCAGACATATTTGATTCTCTAGCGGATCCAGTCCCTATAACCATTATTCCAAGATGGCTACTGCCAGAGCCCAACAAAATGAGGACTTCAAATTCTACATGTCCGCTGGAAAGGACATGGGACTATCAGGACAAGCCCTGAGGGAATGGGTTCAAGAGAGAGTGGACAGTGCCAAGGCGGAAAAAGAAACCGAGAACCAAGAGAGAGAGAGAAAGAGAGAATTGCCCAGGAGAAAAGAGAGGAGATAAAATGACAAGAGAGAGCGAAAAGAGAGAAGATAGAATGGCAAGAGAGAGCGAAAAGAGAGGAGATGGAAGGGCAAGAGAGAGAAAGAGAGAGAATTGCCCAGGAGAAAAGAGAGGAGATAGAACGGCAAGAGAGAGAAAAAAGAGAGGAGATGGAGAGACAAGAGAGGGAGAAAGAAAGAATCGCCCAGGGAAAGAGAGAAGAGATAGAACGGCAAGAGAGGGAGAAAGAAAGAATCGCCCAGGAAAAGAGAGGAGATAGAACGGCAAGAGAGAGAGAAAGAGAGGATCACCCAGGAGAAGAAAGAGGAAAAGAGAGAGAGGAGCAAGAGCAGCAGCGCGCCCATGACCTCCAGATGTTAGAACGGCAGAACGTCACCCCGCCGTGGCAGAACGTCACCCCGCCTCCTGCGGCGGGAATGAGTGCCGTCAGCCAAGCTCACTCGTTCATGCCAAAATGGACAGAGGCAGAACCTGAAGTATGGATTGAGAGGGCCGAAAGAGTCCTGGAGTGCTGCACTCTCTCCCCCACAGAACTCTCCCTTGTTCTCACTTAATTCCTGGCAGGGAAGGCACTCGTTGCCTACCATGCCCTTTCGGCAGAGGATAGGGGAAACTGGGGAGTCGTACGCCAAGCGGTTACCAAGGCATACGAGATTACCCCCAAGCGGTGGAGGCGGCGTTGGAGAGAGCAGCCAAGAGAAGCAGGCCAGACTTGGTCAGACTGGGCGTACCATTCTGAGCGGGAGTTAGCAAAATGGCTCGAGTCCGAAGGAGCCACTAGCGCCGCTGAGGTACTCGAGATATCTAAATTTGAGCATTTCCTGTGCTACGCCCCTCCTGCCCTGGCCACTCATGTAGTAGAAAAAGCCCCTGCAACACTCACTGAGTGTTGCCGGATAGCAGACATAAGGGAGACTCACCACCCTCAGGAAGGATCCAAGAGGCGGAAGATAAATCCCCCGCCCCTCCTCAGAGGATCAAATCCCCCCAAGAGTGGAAGCTCGGGCAAGCCCCTAACTTGCCATTCTTGTAAAAAGACAACGCATTCCTCTGACCAGTGCCGAAATCGGCCCTCTCCCGGAAAACCACCCAATAACTTGTCTGCGCCCTCCACAGGGGCAGTGCGAAGAGATTTTAGCTTAACCTTTTGCACAGCGTGCAAGGTTTATGGCCACTCTCCCTCATGGGCGAAACGCTCTAAAAATAATAAGTCCAATACTCCTGCTGTCGCCTTGGCTGTCACAAATTCCAAGTCCTTGGGCCCTCCCTCCGAAGGTCCCATACATGTGGCCCCTCCCTGAGGCAGCTACCCTGTGCGCAGAGTCAAGGCATTCGATGACTTTGGCACACAAATCTCCCTCATACAAAGGGATAGAGTTCCCTATGGAGCTATTGTCAATAGACAAAAACTAGTCACGATCGAGGGAGTAAATCAATTTAAAACGATACTCCCTACAGTCTAACTGAGAATCACAAGACCTCATCAATCAAAATTTTTGCAGTAGCAAACTATCTTCCCAGAGGCTATGACGTCATCCTGGGACAGGACTTTCAGTCCCCACCTAAGTCACGACAATCCAGGGGTCCACATTCCCCAACTAATTACTCAGGTGCGAGTAATCCTCCACCGCCTTTCCCCCAGTCAAGACTGGCGCCCCTGGGTACCATAAGGACGTGACGTTCCTACCAGTGCCACCTGAGTATGATGTATAGTGGCCCCCTCGATCGATTCCCGATCCAATTCCAGTGCCCGGCCCTGCCTCAGTGCCAGTGCAAGGGCCCCATCCGATCTCCCTCCAGGAGATGCCAAATCCTTGCCAGTGCCACTTGCATGCACCGAGCAGTGCCAAGCTCCGTCCGTCCTGACCGATGAGCACAAGAAACCACTGATAGTGCCTGACCCTGCCTTAGTACCAGCGCCAGAGCACGCCCCCGATCTCCGTTCAAGGGATCCAACTCAGGACCCCCCCCCTCTCTTCTCCCGGCCTGGCCCGGCTACCAGCGTTGGTAAGAGAGACGGTTCCTCTAGACCACAGCGAAAGTTCACCTAAAGGTGTGGCCTCGCAATCCGTGCCTGAACTGGTCACCACTGCCTACGAGTCATCCACGCCCCTGCCAACTGTTACCGCTCTCTCGCCGCCCACTGCAGATACCCTCACGAGTCATGATTCTGCCCCACCCCACTGGGTCAATGAACTCTGCTAGCTGCGAAAATTAATAGCCGAGCTGGCAAACAAAATTCCTGTGTCAGCTGTCGCAGCAGCTGACCCAGGTGACACTCCATGCCGCCCTCCGGCCTCGGGCCCTCCGATTTCCCGGCTGAGGACGACTGTCCAGGTAGGAGAGGTTCTTGGCGGAAGTACCACGGGCGTGGGAAATTCCAGGTAGTATACAGAGCTCTAGAGCTCTCATGGCACCTGTGCTACCCCTTCATCTTTCGAAGGTCTTGGCACCTCTAATCCAGAACAGGATGTCAAGGCCCTCCACTATCTTCTTCCGTTCCTCTGGAACTCCTTTCCCTTATCCGTCTCTGTTGATCTTTCCTTTAAGCTTTTCTTAAATTATTACCACAAGAGGCAGTTAAATATGGGATACTATTCCCCTCAAAATGCATAAATCATTTTGTTATAAAGCAGTAAGAATAACAGTGTGGGAAGTGGCGCGCCCTCGCGCCCATACTTTGGTACTGGGCATGCGTGTCAGCTCTTCCTGAAGGGGGTTGCACCCTTTGGGTTCCCTTTTCCAGCCCTTGGGCTGAGATATAATCTGGGCCGTAGACTATAGGCAACGGACGATAAATCCCTGCATACACAATAAATACCTCACTCTATTACCATTGGCTCTTCTGCCAATATCACTTACTCTTTTATTCATTTATCTGTTTTTCTATGAATCACAAGTCATAGACTCCTGCCCTTGTGATTTTAACGCCACCTTCGTAAAACCAAGAGACGTGTTCCACCTCAGTAAGCGGTCACGCCCCTCACTCGTATCATTCTGTTCAGTTTTCCTTTTGTTTGGTTTTTTTTCCTAAGAACTCTATTTTGTCCCAGACCCCTTGTCATTTGTCTGTTTATCCCGTCATAACATTGAGCAAATATCTATTTATAGCCAAAAAAAATATTCCTTGAATTGCCTTGTGTTTAAGTAGAGCATAGAGAACCTTAAAAACTACTCCCTCCATAATGTTAATTTGGGCCAATTAAGCTAATTAATCAAATCCTCCATGGTGCATTGTTTAGTAACCAGGGAGAACTGATTTTGTGTATAAGTGCATGCTAATTCTGGAATTCTTTTCCAGGAGATTGAAATTCCGGTCCAGTTTCACTAGCCTGTGCCTCAAATCATCTTAAAAGTACTGCCATTACAATAGACGTAAACTTCCCCGGTACGCAGTCTGGGGAGCAATAGCCTGTCCCCCATCTTTCGTTGCATGCAAGAAAGCCTCATCATTCAAGACGAAATCAACTCGTCAGTGGCTGAGAATTATTGTGCCGTTCAAATTTGCATTTTTTTCCTTATTTGAGTTTACTTGCCGTATCATCTGCCTTTCCGATTACACCCTTGGTTATTTTTCTGTAAATAAATTCAATTTAACGTAAATTGCTAATCATTTCCCATGGCGACTTTCAAAACACTACTCAAATAATGGTACTACCAAATTAAGTTGCCCATTTTTTCCTCTTTCATTTTGTAAGAGGTTGGAATTCTTGGTTGGCCTTAAGGCAGTAACGTAATATAAACCCCCCGTTCATCTCCCCAACGAGACCCCAATCTGTGAAAGTGACGACCTAATGCTCACGATCCTGTAGAATAGTCATAACTAGCATTGCTAACAGCTAAGTAAAGTAAGGTAAATATATCTTAGTTTAACCACACCACTGAGCTGATTAACAGCTCTCCTAGGGCTGGCCCGAAGGATTAGATTTATATTTACGTGGCTAAGAACCAATTGGTTACCTAGCAACGGGACCTACAGCTTATTGTCGAATCCGAACCACATTATAGCGAGAAATGAATTTCTATCACCAGAAACAAATTCCTCTTGTTCTTCACTGGCCGGTCGGAGATTCGAACTCGCGACCAACTGAGTGGTAGCTGAGAACGGAACCCGCTCACCCAGCGCGGAACTGCTAACGGCTAAGAAATAGGAAGGAGGACAAACCAGGAATAAATAATAACATAATTAATTCCATTGTTTACAATGGCACAAAGGCGACTGGAAACGGAACAGACAGGTAAAGAGTTTATTATCACTAAGTTTAATAACATTAAGGATACGTAGGGTTAAATACGAAAAGTGATATTAATGTTTCTTTAAAGAAAAATGCAACAAATCTCTTTTTGTTAGAATTCATTCATAACACAGGCGAAAGCAGCCAATCTTAAGTTAGTGATAGAGTATCCTTAGCAGAGATTTTAATCCACAAACTTTCAAGTGTAGGGAATAGCTGTGTTGCCAGATGAATGAGTAAGTAGGAGTTAGGAAATGTATAAGGGATGCATATGCTAGCCGTGAACAGTTAGCTAGGAGTTTATTCAAGAACAGTTGCAGCCAAGAAACGTGTACAATTTCTCTGTCTGTAATATAGGACTTAAAATGCATGAATAGGTAAAAGGAGTGTAGCAGTCTCTGGCACCCAGACGCCGAGCAAGTAAGCAGACCTTCTGTTCCAGTTGGCGCATGCATGGATCATTCCATTGTCGTACCAAGGAAAACATCCCAGCATAGTTATTTAACAACCCTCCCAGTAAAGTAAAGACATTGATGATGTTCAAAGTTAAACAATTCACTTTTGCCTTCAAAACCTGCATTTAGTGAAGAAAGTAGAGTTTTGTTATTTGTATCCGTTCTCTCTCCAACACTTCCCATTCTCTGTTGGTGCAACAAAGCAACGAGTCGGACGACAAAGTGAGTCGACCCCCCGATCAGCCGTTTTCTCACACATGCGACCCAATCCCACATCTTTCGTTCATGCTGAGCAAAGTTTCATCACTTTTCAACTTTAACATAAAACCTTCACAAAGACTTGAAGCCTTTAGAAACAATTTACAACTTACTATCACTTGTCAGGGCGAGAACACATTAGTAACCTTAAGTAGTTTCCACGAATTCATGTTGTAAAAGAAAGAAACCTTAACGTAATTTCATAAACATGATTTATTTTCTCTTAAGCACAAGGTAAAGTGACTTTAAAATTTCTAACGTATAAGCTTCCCATTACACTGTGCTCTCCGAGAGAGAGAGAGAGAGAGAGAGAGAGAGAGAGAGAGAGAGAGAGAGAGAGAGAGAGAGAGAGAGAGAGAGAGAGAGAATTTTGTTGTTGCTTTGCTTTCCTTCCTTTTAGCATAACAAAGGGACTTACACAAATTTATCCATGAGTTGGAAAAACGACCCACGAATCATAAAAGCCACAATACAAAGAATTTTCTTTTGTTTAACCAATCTTCAAACTTCAAAGATCCAACTCCATTATCACTTTATTATACCCAGTGCGCAAAACTTCATAAGCGCTCTTTCCCACGAATAATATAGCATACCTGCTTTTTCCATTTCATGCTTCAGCCCATATAAATTCTCGTAAGCCACCGAGCACACGGACAACTAATTACTTATACATTTATCAAATGCTGTGCACGAGTGGGTACTTCATTCAAGACTTGCATATGCCGCAAGCGCCAAATTGCATATTGAGTGCAACCCCCATATCCTCCCTATCTTCATGTCAGGGAGAAGGCTTCCTTTCCCCACGTCAGTAAGCAATCTCTAGTTCTTAGAACTAGCCACCCGTGAGTGTCATGCCCCAGTTTCCCCTTCCCACAGTGCCACTAACTTGAGGCACTGCCAACCAACTCAATTACTGAAGCACTTATCTTTCTTCTTTCCCTTCCTTTCCTCACTTACTTTCTGCTGGAGTCTCTCCTTTCCCTCTTACTCCTTGATTACCTTCTGCCTCAGGCAGAGTGCCATTTCCTTCAGTGCTGTTTCATGCACTGACATTTTGTATTGCTCCAGGGAGAGCACTGGCACCATAGTGCCGCCAAACCCAAGTACTTAACCATAAGCCACTGCACCTGTACCTAAGAAACAGTGCCGTACAACCAGTGTATCCGCCCATAAGAACCGTAGTGCCTTCGGGATCACTCCCATTTCCTAAGTGTTTCTGCCCATAAGGAATATTATACCTTCAGGAGTACCCCATTCTACTAGCGTATCCGCCCATAAGGACTCAAACTTCCTTCAGGAATGCTCCCTCAATGTGACCTTCGCACGGCACACTCAACCACAGGGCCACCTCATTGAAAAGGGTGCCACCCCACTGAAGTGCAACCAACTTACGGGACACTTCCACATCATCACAAACCATTTCCCCTAGTCATCCTCCTAAACCACGACCATGTCTCTAGAACAGTGCCAAGCCCTCATGAACATGGGCAAAGACGCAGGGTTCACCGGACAGGAACTCACCCAATGGGTGAAAGAACAGCTAGATGAAATACTCCAGGTGGAACAAGAAGAACGAGAAGATTAGAGGAGGTATGAAGAGGCCAAGACAGCAAGAGAATTAGCCCTCAAGGACAAGGAGCTCGAGTTGGAGAGAGCAAAGAAGGAAGGCGAGCAAGCCCTCCAGGCAAACGAGTTAGCCCTCAAGGAAAAGGAGCTTGAGTTGGAAAGAGCAAGGAAAGAAAGCACAGAAGCTCTAGTATCCCAATAAGACTCTAGCCCCACACCCACTTCCTCAAATGTTCCACTATCAAGTCTTAATGCCCTAGTCCCCAAGTGGACTGAGGAAGAGCCGGAAGATTGGCTGGAAGAGGTTAAGGCGCTCTTCGATAATTTCAACACCACTGAGGCCGAGAGGGCCTTGGTGCTGACCAAACACCTGGAAGGTGAAGCAAAGGCAGCCCTCCGCTCGCTGAAGCAGAAGCAACGAGGACACATGGCCGCAGTCCGTGAGGTAATAGCCAAGACATATGAAATAACCCCTGAGAAGTGGAGACAACGGTTCTGAGGTCTGGACAAGGAAGCTGGCTGGTCCTAGACAGAATGAGCCTGTCACAAGACTCAGGCTGGGACCCGCTTGGTTGACTCCCTGAAATAAACGACTTTCGAGGACCTATTCAATAGGACCATGCTGGAAGATCTCTTCCAATGTGTGCCTGGGCCTCTGGCTGTGCATCTCAGTGATAAGCAGCCACCCACTCTCAGGGAAGTCTGTCGCTTGGCCGATGCCTGGGAAACGTTTAATGTCTTCCACAGCACTTTTCAACGCCGTGTAGTGCCACCCGGATACCTCTCAGGCTCAACGCGCCCAAGGAACGGACCACCTAGCAAACCTACTTGTACCATCTGCAAGAGGTGCGGCCATGCCGAAGCCGAGTGCCTCTACAAGGCAGATACCAACCAGGGCAACAACCAATGGCGGCCTACCAATAACTGCCACTCCTCCCCTCCTAACTCCGCACCACCTTCCCAGCACACCGTCACTGCCAGGACATCATCTTATCCCAGGGGACCCTGCTGAGACTGTGGGACTCCAGGGCACTCTTCTGCCGGGTATCCTGGCTGCCCAAAACGTATGGTCTCTCCCAGGCAGTCAACCTGATCAATGCCACAGCCTCCTCGGCTGTGCCACCCGACAGGTCTCACCCTGAGCAGGTCTGGACTCCGCCCGTCTCCGTGGCCGACACTGGCTCAGATATTAGCCTGACTGATCAGGCCAAAGTGCCAGCCAGTGCCACCATGGACGAGCAAACCAGGTGGACGGTAACCTGGGTAGATGAACAATCCTTGACCGTTCCCACAGTCAAACTGAGGGTGATCACCCCTTGGAGCACCCAAACTCACCGCCTTGGAGTGGTGAAACGCATTTGGCACGAAGTGGAATTTCTGCTAGGAAGAGACATCCTCTGGGGATGTCCCACACCCTCGCCACTCTGTTGCCTGGCTGCCTCCACCAGTGAGGCCATGCCAAAACTTCCTGAGCAGGACACAGCCTCTGTGACAGCTGTGCCACCGTCAGCCCAACCTTCCGTTCGCTCGAACCGTACCCACCAGCCTCTAAACCATTCCAGGCCTAGTCCGTGAAGCTCACAACCGGACGGCCACCAAAAACCTCCTCCCTCCCCACAAAGGGATATCACCAAATACCGTTGCAGGACCTGCAACATAAGAGGGCACTCCAAAAGATGGGCAAAGTGCCCCAGCAAGCTAGCCGCAGTGGCCACCCTTTCCACAACCAACCCAAGAGGTTCAGCCATCACTCCAAGACAGGAATCTCTGTCGCCAATCACTCCAGGTACACCGAGGGGTTTTGCACCCCCGGGGCCCTCTTCAGACTCATCTGAATCCAATTCGCTGCCAGTACCACTTGCGAGCACTGGTCAGTGCCAAGCTCCACCTACCTTAGCCAGAATCTCCATACCAACCTTAATCTCCGTGCCTGGCCCTGAGTTAGTGCCAGTGCCGGATGCAGAACCTGACACGGATCCTCCTACGGGGAGATCCACCTAACCTCACCAATGTAGTCATCGCCCATTGTGAGCTTCTGACCCGACATTTCTTCTTCCCACTCTCTTCCACCTGCCGAGGATGACCCTCTGGCAGGCCTGGACATTACCTCTTTTCTGGTCGACCAGGAACTGTCCGGCCAGGACGCAGACGCTGGCTCTACTCCCACAACAGTTGTCGCAGCAGCCAAAGTAGGAGACCAGCCCGTAGCTACTGAGGCTGCCGCGATCCTGCTCCTGACGGCGCTCCTGGCCCTTCTCCAGAGTTGGTACCCTCATCATCTCCTAGGAATGAACTAGCCAGACCTGGGAGGCCCCCGAAGAAGAAGAAGAAGAAGGGACGGAAGAGATCCAATTAACAAAGAGCCACGAGCTCTCCTTGGCACTCGTTCCCAGTTGGCACAGTACCGCTTCCATCTCAGTGATTCTGGCACCTGCCCAGAGGAGGTAGCCTGCGTGATCTCTGCCCCAGTAAAATTAACTCCTAACACCTTAGGCATTTGTAATATACTAACCTTTTTCCAACTAACCTCCTTCAAAACCATTCCAGACTCAAACTGATACCTTCCTTAATTGTATAGGCTACCGTGATTTACCCTTCAGGTTACCCATGTTTAATTTGTGTGTGTTAATCATAAAGCATTGTGTAACTCATCATTCATTGTATGCCATTAGTCAGTGCCAACTCATTCAGTTCTTAGGATAGTAGGTTAGGTTAAATATTTACTGTGTGCATTTGACTAGGAGTAGAGTTCTCCTGTCATTAGAGACAGTTAGTAGGAGTGCCTACACCCTTAGATAGATTAGGCCCGTTGTAGTAAGTTAGCCAACCCAGTACCCCTCTTAGCAGTTAGGTAGGTCCACTTAACCATTGCAGTGCCAAAGCACAACTCATGTAGGGATGCTAGCCGACTAGTCGGGGTGAATAGCTTACTTAGCCAAGACCTTCACACCTGAAAGGGTGTGAATGCCTTTTCAAAGGGGGGACCTGTCACGTATTTACATTCCTTCCTCTTAGCCAGCTAAAAATAATTTGAATTTCTAATTAAAAGACCCTCTCATTTGAATGTTAGGCCAAAACAACATGGCGGACAAGGTAGGACGATGCCTGAAAGCAGTCCTCTCCACACCTGACTGGAAATCAGGACAACAGGCCCTCTCTACACAACCCCCTGCTAAAGAACACTCCTAGATTTTCCTCCATTTTGAGGTAGCTAGAGCAGCGTAGGTTTTAGGGAAGGTTATAATCATTAGAGGCATAGGCCCCTCGAAGGGAGGGCTGCTGACTTAAGCTTTAGGTCCTTATTTATAAGGCTTCTTTCCCTGTGACCCTTTTACTGGCTAAGACTTGCTTTCAGATGTGCCCAGCTCACATATATAAGCACACATGCCAAGCGCTCCACGTAAACAACATGAGAGGGCAGAGAGAGACGCTCTGGCTTTCGTGAGGAGAGGTACATTTTTTTTTCGTCTCACTCTGGAATGGCGGCAGATGATGCTCATTCTGCAATTTTGATGTCTTATACAGGCGTCTCTATAAGTCTGAGAAGGTAGGTCTGAGTAGCAATCTTTCACCAGTATCCCTCTGTTCATTCTAGTGAAATTCTTTTCTTTATTTCTCCAACATTTTTGCCATTTCATTTCCACTTCTGGCCTTTCCCTTTGTTCACAAAGACCAGCCAAAAAAACCATTCCTTGAATTGCCTTGTGTTAAAGTAAAGCTTAAAGAACCTTAACAAACTACTCCCTCCATAGTGTTAATTTGGGCCAATTAAGCTAATTAATCAAATCCTCCATGGTGCATTGTTAAGTAACCAAGGAGAACTAATTTTGTGTATAAGTGCATGCTAATTCTGGATTCTTTTCCAGGAGCTTGAAATTCTGGTCCAGTTTCACTAGCCTGTGCCTCAAATCATCTTAAAAGTACTGCCATTACAATAGACGTAAACTTCCCTGGTATGCAGTCTGGGGAGCAATAACCTGCCGCTCCCCTCCCCCCCCCTTTTCGTTGCACGCAAGAAAGCCTAATCGTTCAAGACGAAATCAAGTCGTCAGTGGCTGAGAACTATTGCGCAGTTCAAATTTGCATTTTTTCCTTATTTGAGTTTACTTGCCGTATCATCAGCCTTTCAGATTTCACCCTTGGTTGTTTTTCTGTAAAAAAAATTCAA
>NC_089744.1:59346598-59409098 GCF_040412425.1 Macrobrachium rosenbergii
CCTTTCATTCATAAACTCAGGCTCCCCTTGGTACAAAGGCAGTCTATAAAAATAAGTTGTTCCAATTCCCTCCCACACCAAGGACCCAGTTTATGAAAATATATATATAATATATATATATATATATATATATATATATATATATATATATATATATATATATATATATATATATATATATATATATATGGTAAATTTTTACAACAGTTCCCACTCCATTTTTCTAATGTAATTATGTATTTTCATGTGTTTTAATGTGTTCTGAATGGTTATGATAGTAATGGGGAAATGAGTTGTTTTTGAGTTACTAGCCTATACTACCCCTACTACATCCAACAAGGTTAGGGACCCTTTGGGAATGGGGGGTTTTGGGTGGGGTAAATCACCATGGACACAAAACAGCATTTGAATTAATGAATAAAATGAGGTAAATTATAGCATACCTAGCAAGCCATAGTCAGGCAACGTAGGCTAGTGTAATGTAGCCTAACATCCCTTAACCGCAAGGGGGTGGCGGAACGGCGCTTCACGCCGTATCTGCATTTATAAGGATTCTTGGCAGGCACGTATATACTGGCAAGAGGTGATGTTGCGCTGCGCGTGCTAGCCACAGGGGTTACAGAAGGTAAATCACGTTACGATATTATTAAAAAAAAATTATAAATTTACCTCAGTTGGACACAAACATTTTGATGGGTCACATCCAGAACAAGATGGTTGTGGCTCATCTACAGTGTCATTGTTGTCGTCATCAGAAAATTATTCCCTAGGTGGTGATGGTGGCTGAGTGTCACTTAAAGGTGGATATGAATTTAGCAGCTTCAAGTAAAAATTGGTGTAAAACTGAACTGTACTGCTGCAGGTAACACTCCATGTTGTCTTTAAAAATCAATCATCGTGTTTCATTTTCAAAGAAATCGCGAATTAAGCGAAAATAATCAGTTACAAGATGAACACAGACTGGACATAACCTCACTCTATGCCAGACTTCAACCAAATGACAAGTGAAAATGTCTGACACCTGTAAGATTTTCACCAGGTCACGTGACTCCTAGACAACACGTAGCTACCCACAATGCAATTTTAAGGGGGGGAAAAATTCACATCAGAACCACAATGCAGTTCTAAACAAAAACAAATTCGCATCAGAGCACAAACTGTGTCCATGTTTAAGTAAACAAAACACTTAGAAATTTTTCGAGGATGGGGATTTTATAAACATTCATATCTCGAATATGGTGAATTTCCCCAAAAAGTGTTCAGAGAAAAAGTTTAATTATTTTTTATGCAAAATGCATCTCGGTAGATCTAAGCCGGCTGTCCGCGGTGGGCTAGGTTATGGCAGTCGACATTTTTCTATAGAACTTTACTTGCTGAACAAGAATTTAAAGTAATATTTTGTTTCTTGGCTGTAATTAAGCTGTAAATTACCTTAGAACTGTAGCCGACGGTAAGGGGGACCGGTTGGGAATCTGAGTCCTGGGTGGGTAAAAACACTTTCGAGAATAGCTCACGGTGAGGGGGACCCGTTGGGAATCCGGGGTTCTGGGTGGGGTAAATAACTTGGGAAAAGGTTTGGGCAACTTATTGTTGTATTTCCAGTTATTTATGTCACTTGGAACACGAAAAACAAGCGTAAAAATAAGTGGGAATAAATGGACAGCACGAGCCATTACAAAGGTACTTTTCACATATCACTACTACTGCTGATTCCAGGCCATGTCACGCATGCGCGGTCTTACAGGGGAGCTTTCGGTTCAACCAATGCCTCCAATTGAGAGAGTAGTTGGTGGGTTTTTTGGCGGGTGGCTGTACCCAACCAATCACGTTGCAACGTTACCCCAACATTACGTTTCACCCAGGTGGAGAATTTGGGGGATACATAAACTCAGTTACATGTATTCCTTTTGCTCAACTGTTTTATAACAGTTTCCTATACGTTGTAGCTTGTGCCTACAACCTTCTTCCAGCACTTTTCCGTTCACAAATATATTGACGTCTCTTCGCAACATGATTTTACCATAAATAACTTACAAAATTACTTTACATTTGTCGGCAGACACCTGAAGCATGTATATGGGGTAGGAGGAGAAGGGTCTTGCAGGACGTTTCGCTACCACTTTCTCTCAGTGACGTTAACAGAAACATTTTTTTTACATATTTTGTAAGCCCTGTGGTTGGGCGCAGCTCAATAATATTACCGCTTGCCAGAGCATACGAGCCTGCCAGATTATTTTAAAAATGCGGATAAGGCGCGCAGCGCCGTTCTGCTACCCCAAAAACTGAAAGCAGAAATACACTTTTAGCCCCCCCCAACTTCATCATTCCTACCCTGTTCCGGTGCAGTTCACCGGCACAGTTCACTCACCCTTCAACCCAGCACGATGGCGGACGTGACTCCCGGAACCTCCTGCTCTTCTGAGCCTGTAACCAAGGGGAATTTGCCACTTACCTGTGCGAATTGCTTCCTTAGTTACAAGGATTTCTCTTCTTATTACTCAGGGCATTATGAACGCCTTATAGAATTCTCGCAAGACCACGGCCTTTTGAGGAAACAAGCCTTTTGCCCTCACTGTGGCAAGGAGTGTAGGCTTGACCTGCAGAAGAAGGCGTTCAGGTTATTAGTTACACCTTACCTGTTGATTTTTACATCTAACTGCAATGCAGTTTTCAAAACTAAAGTAGGCTAAAATATTCCTTAAAGAGCTATACCATTGGTTGTGTACGTTCATTATATTTTCATTTTTTGAGGGTTGTAACGAGCAATTTGCTTTTTTCCCCTTACTTTCAGGTGCGACAAGTCGTATGCCCCACGCCAGAAGCAGAAGAGAAGGAGGTGCAATTACTACCTCTCATTGTTTAAGGGCACCTGGTTTTCTGGGTCCCTCATGGATGTTGAGACTGTCCTCTTCTTCACTTACATTTACGTTAGTGATTTCTTTAACTATAGGGTTGTGAGGACAGAACTAGGTTTAAGTGACGTAGCTATTAATGACTGGTCCAGCTACTGCAGGGAAGTAAGTTTTTTTGGTTTTATTTTTTTCAGTGGATGGTTTTGTGATCAACCTTTACTCACTTCCCTAACCGAATTTTTGGTTTCAGGTCATAGTAAATTGGTGTATCCGGCAGAAGAAGCAAATAGGTGGCCCCGGTACAACTGTTGAGATTGACGAAGCAAAGTTTGGTAAGCGCAAGTATAATGTAGGCAGGGTCATTGAAGGCCAGTGGGTTTTTGGTGGTGTCTGCAGGCAGACTCGAGAGTTTTTTGTGGTGCCAGTAGACAACAGAACTAGCGCGACTTTGCTTGCTGTCATCAAGGACTACATTGTACCGGGGACAACTATTGTATCTGATTGCTGGAGAGCTTATGACTGCCTGAAGGACGAAGGCTACGTACACTTAACCGTCAACCACTCCATGAACTTTGTGGACCCAGTAACTGGTGCTCATACAAACACTATTGAGAGGAGGTGGAGGGAACTTCGTGAGACGACGCCTAGGTACGGACGTAGGAGGTACAACTTCGTCGGGTACTTGGCAGTGGCATATTTTAAAATCCACTTCGATGACCCGAAGACGAGGCTCCACGCGTTCGTAAAGGCGGCGGCTGAGTTGTATCCTCCACCCCTTTAAGGTAAGGTTCCTAAACTATCTTCTTTATTATTAGGTAGTTAGGTCACCTGTGTTTTGGTGTTATTAGGTTTTAGTGCTTTTCACGTAGGAGCATTATTATTTTTTTGGTAACCGTCACTTACCGCCATGTTTCAACATAACAGTCCTACGTCACTTTACCAACTTGTACCTTTTGTGCAGTACCCCAACTTCCCCCTTGCTGAACATATGGCTCCCTAGTGGTTACGTAACCCAAGATGGCGGATTTGTTTACCGTTTACGTTTCTTCGCCCCGATCACAAGCAACGGTTAGTGTGCAGTTGAGGTAGCCTGTGGCAGTTGACGTTTTTCAGTGTTGCTTTGCTTGCTTTGCATGAGTTTAGGGTAACATTTTGCCCGTCGGCTGCAGCTGAACTGTAATTTACCCTTGAGCTGTATGCGCCAGTGCAGGGGACCCACGTACCGGTGTGCAGTCTTCAAGTGTCAATTACGCTTTAGTTACAGCCGACCGACAAAATTTTACTTGAAATTCTTGTTCAGCAGGTCAAGTTCTAGAGAAAAACGTCAACTGCCATAGGCTACCTCACCGCGGACAGCGGGCTTAGAATTACCATATTACTGTATATATATACATATATATATATATATATATATATATATACATATATATATATATACATAATACATATATATATGCATTATACTGACAACGCCTTTGTCACATTTCGGATTCTTCAAACATTTTGTACGTTTGTCACTACAAAGCCTGAGATCCAAATGCAAGAATCCTGACATCCACTGCAGGATTTGAACATGCATCCTGAGTACCAAGTCAACATACTTACATAAATACACAAGCACTCACACATGTATATATATATTAAAAATTGTGGCTCTCATGCATCTCTGCTGTAGGTTTAAATCAATAAATTTTTACACGAGCAATAGCTTCCAGGCCTACCTATTCGCCAACAATTTTTAATGGTAAGCAAGAAACGGCATCACTGTGAAGGCAGGTTCACATTTGTTTAACAAACTACATTTATTTTAGCATTTTTATCTACTTTAGTATTTCCGGAATCATTGTTTGGTATAAGTTTTGATAACATTTTAAGCAAATATGATTTTCCCTCCATGCTCATCATCTACTGTACATAAACATACTAATGACAAAAATATAAAAAATACGATAAGTCGGTAATAAGGACTAATGTCTCATAAATTTGTTCTTGAAGGAAGGACAAAACAATAAAAATCTTGCCAAATTAATAGGTATAGGCCTAGTACTTACTGGGCTGATATTTTTTTCATGTTACCATTCTTAGAGGCTATTTTCTTCATTGGTATGATAATTCGTTAACGTTTACTACAAGAAATTCTTTTATATATTCGAAATTAAGGCGCACTTACATTAAGGTTTCTGTGATATGGTATCTTACCAAATGAGTTTTCAGGGTATACATCTAGCCGAGGCTACCAAACTTCATTTTCTTACTATTAGCAATCTAGGGGACTGCCTATTGTCGGATGAAGGCATTACTTAAACCAGGATTTGTTACAAATAAAAATACAACTATATTTACGGACAACTGAATAATTGAAGTTGTTTTCTGGTTTTCTGTTTACGTCCTGAAATATCCTCACCATGTGTGACGTGTTGGAATAAATTGAGAAACATTTGATAAAATTCACTTTCTTAAACAACTTTAACGCTGTCTGTATACGTCTAAAACTGAAAAACTAATGCCATTAACGGTATTCTATAAGCCTAACTACTGCAAAGATTTCCTGATGCTGAAAATTTACAACTAGAAACGTTTGAAAGACGGGACTTCTTAACACAACCAGTAACCATTGGGCTTAGGCCTACTTTCTAGTAAGCATTTTTAATGACCAACAAAACCTGCTTTAACTGTATAAAATGTGGCGTATACAAGATTAACAATTTTCTGATTTCAAAAGTGAAATGCCACAGCAATTGTGGACCACAATAACATACTGAACATTAGGAGACATTAACAGAGAAAGTTGGCTAGCTACTGTTAAGGAGACACCAACCTGACTACAACAAAATTATAGGAGAAATGTTATTCCGCTTGATCTTGAAGACTTCCTGCACCCATTTACGCAATTATAAACTGCACAATGCACCATTATAAGGACAACGAACGAAAAAAAAAATCGTAGAGCGCGTTAGGGTACGCTTCCTCTATCGGCTGTTCCCCGGGTGTCGAGCAAGTAGCAATTCTGGTGGCGGTACAACGAACTACGTATAGTACACTGATGCCATCTATAGCCTAGTAATCTCAATGGTACTCTGTTTTCTGAAGTATGGTCACAGTGGTAGCTAATGATTGCTGAATAGTATCTGGGCATGTCTACAGAGTGATATGTATATTTTTACGCTGGACACGACCGAAACTTCACGTACGGTAGTGTCGAAAAGGGGATCGTAGTGACAATAGCTGTCGTGCACCACTAGCAGATCCACAAAAATTTCATGGGATGGGCACCAGTTTTCATACACACACATCTCTCTCTCTCTCTCTCTCTCTCTCTCACTCTCTCTATCTCTATATATATATATATATATATATATATATATATATATATATATATATATATATATATATATATATATATATATATATATATATATATATATATATATATATATATATATATATATATATATATATGCACATATAATTGTTATTAGTTTTTCCTCAAAAATTTTATTATTTATGTGATAGATTTTTAATTTGCTTTCCATTCTTATATTTCTCATTTATGTTATTATCTAAATCTTCAGTATTATTATTCTGTCATTATTTTTCTTGGAGGGCGGGCCACGTGCCCATGTTGCACCCCTATCCTGGATCCGCTAGTGTCGTGCACGGCAATTTGACGTTGTCGAAGCATGTGAAAGCACGCAATGTAAACACGGCGCTGTGCCGTATGCGGTTGTTGGCTGAAAGCCAATTTGTCTGAAAGACGACTAAGGGCCTTCACACTACGGTGAGCTCTCTGGAATGCACGGTACTGCGCCGTAGGCAGCGGAGTGAGGAAAGTTGATTTGTCTGAATTGGCCTAGGTGCTATTTACGACGGCTATTGGTAATTGATAATAGCAAACAGCGAGCGAATTTACTGAGCATAGTGTAAGACAGATGAAACAATTACCGAAAATTGCATGTGCATCGGTTACTGTAGCCTATCAAGACTCAATGTGGGACGGTAAGAAAAATATCTGTAACACCGAAGTAAACAATATTTTAGCAGATGTAACACTAAGTTCATGTTCACGTTCGACTCTACATAAACCTGAATGAATCTGAGCACCGCAATACTGTCGCAGAAAATGAAGCAGGTAAGAAGGTAAAAGAGAAATGAGTAAGAACTATGTCATGGAGTCTAGGAATTCAAGACTAGAGTACGAGCAATGGACGAAGGTAGGAAAGTTATTGTGTTCTGTTTAATAAACAAAGGAATCTATTAAAAAATAAGTACAGTATATGGAAGAAGATTGATAAAAAAAATCGAAGGGGATTGATTTGAGAACATAACCCTGAAAATTAAGCCTTAAAATTCTGTAAAGTACCAGATATTAATTACAAGAGATTAATATAAAAATGGAATGATATAATGTTACAGAATGAAAAAGAGTATATTCTTTTATCCATATATATATATATATATATATATATATATATATATATATATATATATATATATATATTTATATATATATATATATATGTGGGTAGTTTATCGTTTATCCAGGTAACCGCACAACATCCAAATCCGTCCGCACAGGTAAGTAGTTTGACCCCGACCCTACCCAACCTAGCGACCTGATTCAGCTCGACCATTCTAGCACAGAATTCAAACAGTTAACGTGGTGTCTTCTCATCCCTCTCAGGTTCAATTTGCCGCTGCAAACCTGGTGACTATTATTGATTTGGTGAAATTATGTGACAATGAAAATGAATTGTGTTTGTTTCTGATGAAACTTATTAAACGGGCATATCCATTAGCTAAAGTGGAGTCAATGTCAAGGAAAATGCGTTCTGATTCCCCCGACACTCAAAAAACACGGGACGTTGCCGTACAAACAGAACAGCCCATGGTCGAAAACAAAAGAAGAAGAATCAACTTGCCAGATTGGTCCGACAATTCCGATTTCGAATAAGGTATGTGTGTTTTTTATTTATATAATATAAGGGGGTTATGGTAGGATTCTCTTGGTTAGGATAGTAAATCGTTGATAACTAGATGTTAGGGGTACAATTTCCCCACTTGTAACCCCTGTGGCCTCTTGCCAGAATATACATGCCTGCCAAGAATCAGTCAAAAAGCGGATAAGGCGCACAGCACCGTTCCACCCCGGCGAAACTGTGATCAGAATTGTGTAAAAATGACCGCTAACAACCACCGGCTTCACGGTTTTCGTCTGTCCGCCAGTTCTCTTGTCAGAGCTTACTGCCATCTAGTGGTAGGTTCTGACTAGAAAACTGACCAAACGCAGCGTTGCCCGGGTAAACCATAGCCACTCCATATATATATACTATATATGATATATATATATATATATATATATATATATATATATATATATGTGTGTGTGTGTGTGTGTGTGTGTGTATAGTGTATATTAAGGACCACTGTAACTCACCAGTTCCAAAATAGATTCACACAGTGGGAGACCAGATTTCAGTTTCAAGGAAGGAATACAACTTAAGCCACATGTGTCTTTGTTGACCTTGGATTTCACCTATTTATACTGGGAAACTGACAAGGGGGAGAGATGCTTGAAGATATTAGCCTTATCACGAAAGAACGGAATTGATGAGAACCGGAAGTTTAACGTTCCGGGAAACATCCACAGAAAAACAAATGACCGAGCAAGTATTAATGTCCATGGGGAAATGAGTTGAGAAAACACTGCAAAAATCTGTCATTCAGGTTCAGAGAAGGAAGGTGTTTGCAGTGTTTTAATACGTTAACTATTTTTTTTTCTGCCAATCAGATAGGCAGTAACCTTTCTTACTTTTTATACCCACCAAATTAAGTCTTTCAAAATCCTTTACTTCGTTCCTGTGGATTAACAAGAAACCCATGGATTACTTATCCTTCATCCGTACTTTATTCAATGGAAAATTTGTCATTCGCTTTTAATGTGGTTCTTTTCTTTGGAAGTGAAGAGTTATTATTCTTTATAATGAATAACAAAATAATATTAGAAAGATTATATGCCAAGTTCAGCTATACTCAAATTCAATGTTAAATCAATGCATTGGGTGAGCATGAGTGCATTGTTATTTACGTTTTTTGCTTTCTTCAGTATTTTGTTGTAAAAAATTTGTGTTTATTGTACAGTGAGGGTTCCTTGATGCTGTCCAGTTCCTTGCTGGTATGTCTTCAGTTCCTAAAATGAATGACTACCCATTCATGCGGATAAACTTAATGAAATGATTGCAAGATTCTCGGCTTTATCTTTTAACACTGGGTAATAGTTGAGGTAAAAAACGATTACATTAGATATTGTCAGGCCTTCATGCCTCTCTTTATGGAATTATTAGACATTGTAAATGTAGTTTGTAGTCATAGTATATAATTCCTCATCATTACAAAGTGAACTGGGTATGAAAAGCTTGTCATTTATTGCTTTAATTCCCTTTACAATCGTCTTCTAAGCTTTGGATTCAAGGTTTTCTTTATGTTCATTAGAAAGTTATAGCTGCAGTTATCATATCAAGTTCTGCCCCCGTGCTTTCAAGTATTTTGTGATATGCAACTTTTCTGTATTTAAGTACTGTAAAAATTACTTGAAATTTGTCACGATCACTTTCAATCTTGTTTCCTTAGTAATGACAAAGGATGTTAGGATCTTACTTGCTTTCACGAAATGACATTTAAATTGTGCTGACGTTCCTGTGCAGTACTTTTCTTGATTGTTGCTTAAAAGTGCAAAGTATTCATCACTATATTTATATTAGTAATAAGTAAGAGTTAAATTCAGGATTTTATGGACTTTTATTTTAGGGATTTCGAGAATTTATATTAATGTTATACATATTTCAGCCGAATTATATATTCCCTTTACGTGTTAGAAATCCAGTAATTGTAATACGTTTTCGAGTATTGTAGACAGCTGCGTGAGAGATTGATTGATAGACAGATTCTCAGTAAGTGTATGCTGCGTTTATTAATGTATATGAAGGAACCATGCACATCTCAAGCTTCCATTTTCTAACGGCAATGCTTAATTTTATACAGAAACTTCAGAAGATTAAGAGTTTTCATTTTTGCAATGAAATTTATATTTTACATTATATCATTTCAAGTAATATTTTTTGACTAGGAAGCATAACAAGATCTTATTTTATGATTATTGATAGTCACACGTAAGCAAGCATTATGAATCATGCATTTGCACCTATTGCAAATGTACCGATATACAAGGAAAGTAAGGTGCAATATGATGTATATAGGTTTATTACTACAGGAATCATTATTATTATTATTATTATTATTATGGATATATAGAAGAACCTCTGTCAAGCAAGTAGCATTAAATGTGATGGCTGCGTCAGCTGAATTCAACTTAAAACAGTCTTTTCAGTTTTTATGATAATTGCTTTTTCCGTGTTATTGCATTCGCCTAGAAAATCTCCGATGTTCGTCGTCCTTTGTTAATAGCGAAGTAGACTTAACAGTCGTAAACTGGGCAATCTTTTATTGAGAAAGAATATGCTAGATGCAAATTACAGATTAACTATGATGTAGACAAGGTACGGTAATTTAAAAGTGGTGTTTTCTTCCGTAGAGATAGTCTTAAGCGAAAACTTGCTTTGTGACTGGCTAGCCACTCAGAAAGAAAGGAAGGTGGAACATTCCGCGAGATTTTCAGGAATAATGAGAGGCATGACAATAAACCAGGGAACTATCATCCACAACCATGTGTGAATGCCACATGTTTCTTTTGGGTGGGTGTAATTGGGAGTCATCTGTTCAGTCCCTGCCCCTTTGAATTCACAAGGCAAACGTACTAATGGTGGAATAGGAATTAGGTCAATACACCTTTCAGTTGCACAGACTTTAATAAGACGTAGCCTATTTATTACTTATTTTGAAATTTTCCTGGACACAACTTTTAAGGGGCTTCGTCCGCAGTCTCTTGGTGCAAACAACCGAGTGCAGTGTGGTGAGCGATTTTACATTCCAATTAAACAAGAAAGGTTTAACTACTACTGTTTCTGAGTGAGAGCAAGAAATCTTTAACTCCTAGGTGTGACTAAGTACTCACACTTAAACGCACGTGCAAATGAACCTTATAGCCTAAGCGTTCAAGCATATGTTCCTTTAGTCCTGTTGATTTGTACATGCCGTACCAAGCATGGTGAACAATAGACTGATGAAAAGCGAAAGGTACGTCTATTTCATTGGTCTCCAAAATGATAAATGTTTTTTTTTCTGGTTTTATCGTTCACTAGTTTACATACGCACCAACACATTCAATAGTTTTACATAACTATTTTCATATATTTCGTTTAAAAAGTTGCTGCTCAATATAATTCTATAATGTTCGGTGGAACGACGATGTGTTTGAACTGAGCATCCGGAAAAGCAATAAAACATCAGTAGCTCTGCCTGTTGATGATCGTTTATAGTCATGATAGTTATCACCAAATTCACTCCTTTTGATATATTCTGCTAAGCGGTAAATAATCTCGTTGATGACAGCTAAGTTATGGCAACTAATCAGAGGCGATAACGTGGAAGTATATTTTTGTTACAATGAATTACGTGGAATTGAAACATATATGCTGCACTAGGCGTATGTGTTAGCCATTACAAATGTACACATTACACCACCAGAAATGTAACTGAAAGCGTATCATGTTTTGTTTAAATGTTCCTAGAGTTCTGAAGACACGTCGCCCAGGTGAAGACGCTATATTATATTATACAAGTTCAGCAGAACCACTACACTTCTTCCTTTTCCGTCAGAAGTGACGCTTTCCTTCCACACTTGCGATGCTCGATGGTTTCGGGCTTGGGATATAACAAGTCCTTGAACAAAAGACATTTCGCTGTTAAATTTTTCTTCCTTTTCTTGCTAATTGTGGATACCGTCAAATATTTTCCTTTATTGAGGCCGCCACTAACGTTCAGGTACAGCTGCGCAGGTTTGCCTGCACAATTGACCTGTGCAGGCATACCTTCACCACTGACGATGCAGTTTTTTGCCTAAGTTTTCTGTAGCAGCCATACCGTCAAGAGACAACGCTCTGTTAATAACTATTGCTAATAACAACAAAAAATTAATAAACACCTCAAGACGACGTCCAGTGAAGGAGTGGCTGTTAATCAGTGTTAACGTATGATGTTAACAATGAATAAACATACTGTTGTTTTAATTTGTCCTAGTTCTACGTTGATTATTGTTTTGTTTTCATTTTAAAACTGGATAACATACATGATCCATAATAATAAATAAACGCAGATAGGCCTCTTCATGTGTTGCATTACCTCGCTATATTGAATATCTATTCTCATTTAAAAAATTGACATGTATGGTTTATTACCATGAATAAAAATGTCAGTGGCAGTTACTATCTTATTTAGTTTTTCGACTGATTTAAAATATGCAGATTTTTTTTGATCCATGATGATAGTCTTTGGATTTCACCTGCCCAAGAAAATGCTCATTCCAATGGATTTCAATGAAGTCTTCCAGACATTCCTGTGGAAAAATTGCAAAATTATACATATACATCGTTCTGACAACCCCATCAATCATTATAAAACAAATAACATCGATACATCATTAATTTATTCATAAAAGCTTTTAATCAATATAAATTCAGCACTTTCGGTTTCTGACGTAAACATTCATTTCGAGGACGAGAAGAGAACTGAGCAAAAAAAGGTGGCCTCCGACCAGGGCAGTGCGGCGAGTCCCCACACCAACGTTCAGGTGTGCGCATGCGCAAGTCGTTTCGATGCGGGTACAGCGATTGCGAAGAAGTATTTAAGCAGGCAGAAAAAAACCATGCAGGTTGTCCACATTAACGTTAAGCTGCGCCTGCGCAGGTCGACTGTACGGCGGCGGCAAACTGCTGAACGTTTGCGACGGCCTTTAGAACTGAGTAGTGTGGTAAACCACCACCAGGGTGTCGTAGCTTCCACCCTGGCCTGGCTGGCCAGGCCACTTTCAAACACCAGGGAACAGCTGGGAGGGGGTAAACCCTCCGTGCGTCTGCGGTTTTTTTTGGTTCGTTCTCTCCATATTGGTGCATTGTGGAGTTTATGATTGCAGCTGTGAACTCAGGAATTCTTTGAGAGAAGTTGGGATAACATCCAAAGGTAAGCAAAGCATGGTGAATTTTATTTATCCATAACTTTGTGCTAGGCAGATTTAGCCTGTCTTGTTAGCAGCAGATACACTTTCCTTGTCGACAAGTCTTACACTTCAGCACTATATTGTCGTAAACAAGTGCGGTGGCATTCTCAATTTTGGAATCAGAGCATCATTTGTTTATGATTTACCACATGATATGCAGTGAAAAATATATCTTTCGTTTTTAAAAATGCTTCGAGGAAGTAGGTCTAGGCCTATAGGTTTCTGGTTGGGTTAGCAAGTCTTGTTTTTTAAACATGTTACCGTGTTGCATAAAGAAACCTGCTGTATTTTGTCAATCATCAAGACTTTCTTGCAGTAGGTAGCCCTTTAGGATACCGTCTACAACAGCAAACAAATACTTGACACAATGTAATTATATAATTTTAGTAATGTGAAATAGACGATGTGACGTGGTATAAGATAGCTTAGATAGCCAGCTCGACAAACCTCTCTCTCTTGCTGTCGTAGTTTTTTGTTTGTGCATCACCTGGAAGCTTGCTATCTTTCTTGATCGCAACGTCAATTGTTAAGGGGTTTAAGGCGAGCCACGTCGATGATTCATTGATCTTGGAGAAAGTAGGCCTAATGCAAGAGTCATGTACTGCCGTGCAACATATTTAAATTTGCTTCTTCTCTTCCTACGTGTCCATCTATGCCCAATTGTTTTCTTGAAGCTAAGCTGCCTAGCAAGTTGCTTATCGAAACATGGCTTAGTAATGAGAAATGCATTCGCCTGTTTTCCATCTACACGAGTCGGTTGACTTTTCCCGCCAATTGGTAGACTACGTCATAAGTAAGAAGCGAGATTATGGAAACTTTTTTTTTTTCTAGTGTGTTTTCGACAATCATTATGGAATTCGTATGTCTCTCTTTGTGTGATTTCGGAAACAATCTTTAGATATTATGTGTCAGTAATCTTACTTAATCTTTCTTTTATTTAAATTCAAGTTTTCTCCACGACTTCTCATCCCAGCCAGCCCAAGTGAATTTTCAAAAAGTTTCGTATATCTTTCTTGAAATAATCTGTTTTGCCTTTTTATATAATACTATGAATGATTAATAATGATATTTTGATGAGAAAAACGCATTGCCATTATTATAACAAAAGGTTGTCATTGTTCGGTGAACGAAAACTACTGGAAGAGTGTTGAAGTATGTTTTTGAATGTTTAAACGTTTCTTCTCTCACCGGGATGAAACAGATCATCAAAGTTACATATATAGATTTAACGGTTCTGTTGAGAATTGTTCAATTCTGTAGAGTTGTGCGTAGCGTTAACAGCACATAGCCTACCCTTTGGGGAGGAACTAGGTTGGAATAACGTATGGCCATCCTCAGACCTCACTTCTTGGATATTTCATTTTATATAAAAGTGAATGTTTGTATCTTTGTGCGCTATAGTAATCCGAACCGCTGGACCAATCTAGGCGAAATTTGACACGTGGCCATCTTTTGACCCAACTTAGATAATAGGGTAGGTTTCAAATCTGTGTCCCCTTCCCCTTCCCCTACCCTCTCCCCTTCCCCATCCCCTTTCCCCCTTCTTGTAACTTACGTGGTAACCAATTGACCTACCTAGACAAAATTTGGTACATGGCCATCATTGGACTCAACTTAGATAGGGCAGGTTTCAGACCCGTACCCTCTTCCCCTTCCCCTTTCTCCATCCCCATTCCCCCTTCCTTTTGTAATTTATGTGGTAAATAAACTCTACGGTTTATCATACCTCATTTCATGTGCTCAATACCACAGAAATATATAGCTGAATATACTTTTCATTCTTGTGATTAATAATTCTATATCAAGGTTTGTGTTTAGGTTTAGTGGCGGGTGTGTTTAGGTTTAGCGGGGATGTGTTGAGTTTTAGCAGGGGGTGTGTTTAGGTCTAGTGAGGGGTTTGTTTAGGTTTAGTGGGTATGTGTTTAAGTTTAACAGGGGTGTGTATTTTTTAGTGGGAATGTGTTTAGGTTTATCAGGGGGTGTGTTTAGGTTTAGTAGGGGGTGTGCTAGGTTTAGTGGGGATGTACTTAGGTTTAGTAGGGGTGTGTTTAGGCGTAGTAGGGGCTGTTTAGGTTTAATGGGTTGTGTTTAGGTTTAGCAGGGGTGTGTTTATTTTTAGTGGGGGTGTGTTTAGGTTTAGCAAGAGGTGTGTTTAGGCTTAGTGGGGCGTGTGTTTAGGTTTAGTGGGTGTGTGCTTAGGTTTTGTAGGGGATGTGTTTAGGTTTAGTGGGGGTGTGTTTAGGTTTAATAGGAGGTGTGCTTAGGCTTTGTGGGGGTGTGTATTTAGGTTTAGTGGGGCTGTGTTTGGGTTTAGTGGGGGTGTGCTTAGGTTTAGTATGGGGTGTGGTTAGGGTTATTGGGTGTTGTGTTTAGGTTTAGTAGGGATGTGTTTAGGTTTAGTGGGGGTGCGCTTAGGTTTAATGGGGGAGTGTGCTTAGTTTTAGTAGGGGATGTGTTTAGGTTTTAGTGGGGTTGTGCTTAGGTTTAGTGGGAGCGTTTCAGGTAAGTTGGGGGTTGTGTTTAGGTTTAGTGGGGGGTAAATGGGACAATCACCACAGTAATGTCTTGATAAAGTGGACAGGCACCACAGTAATACCTTGATAAAATGGACAGGCACTGCAGTAATACCTTGATAAAATGGACAGTCACCACAGTAATACCTAGATAAAAGGGACAGTCAGCACAGTAACTCCTGTATAAAAGGGACAGACAGAACAGTAATACCTGGATAAATGGGACAGTAATACCACCCAGATAAAGGGGACAATCAGCAGAGTAGTACCTTTATAAATGGGGCAGTCACCACAGTAATATATGGATAAATGGGACAGTCACCACACTAATATATGGATAAAAGGGACAGCACAGTAATAACTGGATAGAAGGGACAGTCACTACAGTAATACCTGGGGGACGGTCACCATAGTAATATCTGGATAAAATGGATAGTCACCACAGTAATAACTGGATAAAAGGGACAGTCAGCAAAGTAATAACTGGATAAATGGGACAGTCATTACAGTAATGTGTGGATAAAAGGGACAGTCACCCCACTAATAGCTGGATAAAAGGGACATTCAGCACAATAATACCTGGATAAAATGGACAGACAGCAGAGTAATACCTGGATAAATGGGACAGTCACTACAGTAATATCTGGATAAAAGTGTCACCACAGTAACATCTGGATAAAATGGACAGTCAGCACAGTAATACCTGGACAAATGGGACAGTCAGTACAGTGATATTTGGATAAATGGGACAGTCAGTACAGTAATATTTGGATGAATGGGACTTTCACCTGGTAGGTCAGCTAGTAAGCAATAAAATTGGTTGCATGCTTACCGTCAAACTAGGAGGGAGTATTAGCTACAGCATTCTTTTGCAGCTGGTGGGGACTTACAGCTGTTTTCAGATGAATGAAAGAAAACTAGTAGATAAAATAGAAATATTCTACATTAAAGTAAAGATAGGAGGTAGAATTCCAAATAGTTTAGGGCAGCTAAAACATAGGGTTGCACTTAGTCTGACCTCATTAGCTAAAACATAATTTTTATCGTATTTTTTATATTTTACTAAAGAAATATTCTACATCCTTTATTTACCTTATGCGAGTACTTTGAAATACACCACAATTATAGCGGCACATTTCCATGTAGGTTATGCAAATCCATCGTTGAGTCTCAGTCACTCAAAGCGTTATGTGATGCTGACGAAGAACGTAATAAGGAAAGTCATTCCCAGTGTCAAGGGATGCTGTATGGATGCCATCTGGCATCTTTTATTAAAACTATGAATGAGAAGGGAAAGATAGTACTATTTCTTTCCCTTGGTTTGTGTATGCCTTGGAAATATACTGTTATATAACATATTCTTCATGCATAAAATCTCTCGTACTTTTCGCTAGTAGATCATCATTACTGGCTTAATCGTTTTCTCATTATCTTGGTACTCTGAATTCCATCTCGGTATGTGGTTGCAACTAATGATCATTAACCCACTTTTTATTTAAATCGATTTAAAATTTATAGAATCTTGCTTTTATGTGCCTGTTTATGTATGTACTGTATATGGAAAAGAACGTACGAGAACGTGTTTCACAGAAATAAATTCCTGACTCCATCGAGACCGAAGCCTGGTCTTTCAAGTGAGAGTCCCTGGCCGTTAGCAATTTCTCCACACAGAGAAGGAATTGTTAACGGCCTCGACTCTCACTTGAAAGACTGGGATTCGGTCCTGATGAGTCAGAAATTTATATATATATATATATATATATATATATATATATATATATATATATATATATATATATATATATATATATATATATATATAATGTGTTTGTGTGTGTGAAAAACTGCAATGGCCATCCAGGCAAAATGACAAATTAACATAAAAATCATAAATATTTCGACTGCCACTAGTGTAGAGTCTTGACCACTAGTGGATGTGGACAGTGGGAGGGTGAAAAGAATACTTGTATGGAATGTGCGGTGTGGAATAAATACTAGGGCGGGATTAGAAGTGGCGTTGATCATATGGTTAAAGTTATCAATTGGTCGATGTTTCAGTTTCCATTAGCTCCCACTAGGGTGGAGTCTGGTGGGCAGATCTGCTGGAGTACCAGCTTGAGAGCAGGTCTTAAAATTAACTCTCCTGAAATCAGGTTTCCTTATAGGATCATTATAGTTAGTTTCACTGATGATGGGGGATTCCAGGTTCACCATTTTCCACGCATTTGTAGATTGCTTGGCTTCTATATTTTATCGTGTGACCGGTATCACTCATTAGTAGTAATATCATAGAGCTCTTTAAACCAGTGTTACTGGTCCTTTGCGCTCAATTAGTTTTCGTGAGAAGTATATCAGTCTCCTAATGCATTCTGCCGACAGTCTTAGAATAGCAAGAGAGACAACGGTTGTCGGATTTGATGTGTTAGGTATCTTTTTTGAAGGTTTTCAACACGAGGAGGTTTGTTTTATTCTTATTATGAAACATGTGGTCGAAAATGAAAATATGAATGGTGACCTTTAATATGTATTGCATTTTCTCTTAAGCTGCTCTCTTCTTGCTTAATTATATACAATATATATATATATATATATATATATATATATATATATATATATATATATATATATATGTGTGTGTGTGTGTGTGTGTGTGTGTGTGTGTACTGTATATATTACAACACGTATGCTGATGGACAATTAAGATCAACCTTTCTTGTTTATATTTATTTCCCGACGTTTCGTAATTTTCGTATATAATTACATCTTCGAGGGCTCTAATTAGATAACTCAACTCATAAGTAGCATAAAACTTAAGCATAATTTTTTTGACACTTAAAATGATACATTTTATAAAAAAATCAAGATATGTTAAAATTCACAAAGTAAGACATTGTATTGGACCAGCCTTCCACCAGAGTAAAAGAAACGTAAGTGGAAGGAAACTAAAAAAATAAAAAAAGAAGAAAATTCACTTTAAAGACAAGAAATGGGGAGTGGCTGTTCACTGCGCGTTTAATGGGGGAACCAGTTGTTTGATCAGTAAGGAGTCTAAAATGGGTAATTCCTGGGTGTTGGGTGTTTGGCCGATGATTTTAAAATCATTATTTTCAATGTATATATTTTATATATATATATATATATATATATATATATATATATATATATATATATATGTATGTATGTATGTATGTATGTATGTATGTATATATATTATATACACATATATATATTATATATGTATATATGTATATATATTATATACACACATACACACACACACATACATATATATATATATATATATATATATATATATATATATATATATATATATATATATATATATATATATATATATAGAGAGAGAGAGAGAGAGAGAGAGAGAGAGAGAGAGAGAGAGAGAGAGAGAGAGAGATTATAGATAGATAGCCTATACATATAGATATATGTGTGCATATAAGAAATTCCATCAGTATTAGTTACTTACCCTTGCAAAAACCCTGATTTTGACTTGTCTTACTTACTCTACATCGTTCATTATATCTTACATGAACTTCCTTTTAATCAACATAGCCATTTCCCGGTCTTGATCCCCTGCCCTTTCCCACAGACTTCCGAATTCTACCTTTTCCCTTTCAAATATTCTGTATACTCTGAACATTCTATGCCGCACTTCGCCAGAGGGGGTAGTGCCGTCAGTGCACCTCACTCGGTGTACTGTAAGCATTGCTTGAGGCTTTTTTGCAGCGTCCGTTCTGCCCCTAACTGCAACCCCGTTTCATTTCTTTTACTTTACATACGTTTATATTCTCCTTCTTCCATCTTACTTTCCACCCTCCCCTGATTATTGTTTCAATATTATTTTCATCGCTAAATGACTTCATAGATCACAGCACTTGGCCTTTTGTCGGAATTTTATATTCATACTAATTATTCTATGCAGCCTCTATAGAGTCCTTCAAGTCTTCTCTTATCTGACAGCCACTAGCTCCAAAAAATATTTACAAATCAACCACTCCCATTGTTCCACCATTCATACTAATATCCGCTGTTCCAGATTCGCAGTTTCATTTTAGCCCCATAAAAAACTCTCTCTTTTTATAATTTCTTTTCCTCTATCTCCTGTTGCTCGTATGTATAAACATGGATTTATTGTAGATCGTAAAAGATATGTAAGCCCATGTATTCAAAATCTGTACCCTTCAACTTGAATGAATATTAGAATATTATAATAAAAGCTCTTCGTTGAACTCTAGCTCGCCATTTTTCGTTCTCTTTGAAAGCGGAAGATCATGTAATTAATAGTGATGGACTGAAAAAATGGTCTTTTTATATTCATTAAGGCTGTGATGGTGTAATGGATTCCGTTTAACGCACATTATGCGTTCATTATAAGTGGTATGCTTTGACGGATACATTTAATTGACTCCATATTCATAGGCATTTCTTTTTGGATGAATAATACAAAATTAAAATTTCCAGCATTTGGGATTTTCTTGTCAAATTCGCGATTTATGCCTCATACAAAAATCATTATAATGCAAATAGTGTGACAGGATGAACGCTATCCTTCCTTTCCGTTGTACAGCTTACTTAGCTTTTTTCATTGTCGTCCCTTGTTAGATCATTCGACCAATTCATTTGATCTGGCTGACTGAAACATGCGACATACAAAGTTTAATACTTGTAAAGTCTTGTAATACATCTAAATATCTTTGCTCGTCAGCACAGATTCATACGTATATGCTCTTCATTCGCAAACAGACGCACAAACATATATGTGTAAAATTAATAAGACTGAAATGAATGCACATTTACTGATTATGTCCTTACACGTTGCAACAGACCTACTTAGAAAATCCCTGGACCTTTAAGACTCCGATAATGTTATGAGGGCAGAAGTTTCAATTTACACACATGACGGTGACGCACTGTCCATAATAAATAAAGATATGTTTGGGATCTTTATGCAATTGTTTTGTGGTAACGAATGCCATAAGACTACTTAGCTATATGTCTCCTGAATAGTTGAGCATATTTTCAGAACTTATACAATATAAGGATTGCAGATGCTTCATTCTGTATTTCTATCATTATTATCATTTGAAATGTGATAATAGTGTCTTATTTAACATCATAAGATGCCGTTAAGTAGTAAACCATTGTTGACCATTTGGAAAAATTAAAAACTGACAAAGTGACAAACGAACAAATAATGAATAAAGATTAATGGGTAGAATGCATAAATTTATACCTACGCTACCAGCCATACTAGTAATAAAGCTAGGTGCATGGAACTACAGTAGAATGTATTCACCAAAAGAATATGAAAGAACCTTATATATATGTATATTTATACACACACACACACACACACACACATATATATATATATATATATATATATATATATATATATATATATATATATATATATATATATATATATATATATATATATATATATATATATATATATATGTTTCTTTCATGTTCCTATGTTGAATACATTCTTGGTCCAGGCATTTTTTTGATTAATTGTATGGCTGGTAGTATGAGGTGTATGTTTATACTTTTTACTGATACATCTTTACTCATTATTTATTCGTTTGTCATTTTCTCAGTATTCTCGTGTTTTCCCTATGGCGTGTGTGTGTTTCGTGTTAAATTATATAAAACTTTATAGATTAATATGAATTTTTAGCTCATTAAGTAAGCAAACAAAAGAACATGTTATCTTCCGTATTAACTTTATAAGCTGTATTTGGTTTACTGTACAATATCACCGCCGAAAAGTTCTTGAACTTTCAGTGTTCTTTCTATTAGTGCATCCAGCGGAGGGGATCAGTCTCTAATATTAAACTCTGCGGATGTAGAACCGAAATTTCATTTGCATTTTCCAATGGGAGGCGCAGGATTGCCTCCCGGGGGTAATGGGGTTCAGGTAGTAGACTACCCTTCGTAGTAGGGGAGCGAAGCCTGCGACACTAATGATAAATTTTGTTTCCGAATGGACTAATGAAGAAACAGCTGGTGCCATATGGAAGCATATATTAGCCTACATAGAAAAGGGGAAGTGTAGGCTGTGATACGCAAAATCTTGGATATAGAACATACGATCTCTAAAACGATACGGACGATCAGATGAGGAAGAGAATATCTCAAGAATATCTCAATAACAATATCAGAAAATAAATAGAATAAATATGAAAGTATTAAAAATTGTAGTGATAATTACTACAGAGATTTTTGTATGGTAATAGTTAAAGAGAAAAAGTAGTGTTGGCGATGAAAGATAAAAAAATGACAGGCGCGAACGGAAAGGAACAAATAATTTTTCATAAAGGAACAAAAAGAAATGGAAAGGGAGTAGAATGAAAGTAACAAATCCTTTACTAATCAGCGACTGAGCCTTTTCAATCCCTCGATAAACCCCAGAAATAAATCGTCACAAATATGATTAACGGACTGACAGGATCCATTTAAATAAAATCACTAAAGTCCATTAGAGTCATAACAGCTATCGACGCCCGATACAATTCCTTTATTTCATAATTTCCATAGGTGGAACCTGAGCTATGACAGGACCATTGTATCTATGCTAATTGTGCTTGGTGGAATTAATATGTATGCTACGGGATCCACTGGCATTGAAGCTTCCGTCACACCCCTAAAAATGGAGTCAGAGGGAGACAATGGAAGTTGAGTGCATCAGAAGACCATGGAGGAGGGGGGAAGTGTGGGAAATGAATGGATATTCGAGGAAATGAGGCTACAAAGCCAGAGGAGACTTGCATCGAGGTTGGGTTAATGGTATCACGTTGGAAAATATTCAACTTGAAATACTTAGTATTTCATTTTCACTTATAATTTACTTAAGAATGAAAATTGGTTATCATTACCGTATTAGGTTGGAAAGCGTCGGAATTAAACAGAAACAACTGAATTTTTATATGTAAAGAGACTTACCAGACTAGTACCAGAAGATTATTTTGAGTTCGGTAACAGGTGTCACTAATGGGATAACAAAGGCCGAATCATTGTCATTTTTTTTTTTTTGCAGTACTCCATAAGCATAATTCATCTGGAAATTTAGATCTGAATGAGTCATGATTTGGTTGGTTCCAAAGAAAAATTATTTTCATCATACCACTTTGCCGTAAGCATATTTCAATTAGCACGCATTAAGTTGGTTGGCGTTAAACTGGAAGAACAATTGGGCATAGCTTTGGCATAGTCAATAACTAAATTTTCCTCTTGATGTCAAAATCTTATCATCAAAGTAGCAATTTTTTTTATTATTATTATTTCAGCATCCTATGTTTTCCAGGAGCCTGTAGAGAGATTATTGCTAGCCCTGGTGCTCAAGCCATCTCCGTATTTTTTTTTTTACCCTGTCCCAGCAATTTCTAGGTTTACTTAGTAGCTTAAAACCTAAGTTCTCAGTTCGTCTCTACACGAATTTTTCAGCCGCCGTCTTTGGATAAGGAATTTTCACTCTTTAGGCACCGGTAATAATAAACAGAAGACAGGCTAGATATCCGCAGATCCTCACGTTAAAAAAAACAAATATTGAAAAACCATGTATCGGAATCATTGATTTTCGCAATGGAAAACTCTAAATCTCGATTAACTTCATGCAATCTGATCCTGTGAATCGTCTTATGGGTTAATTAATTTTACACAAGAATTACAGCTTTTGTAACCTGGAAAATAAAGGATCTTTGCATGAAATATTCTATATTGTTGTAACATTTTACCTTTAGGATGACTCCGTGCCCTTGAAAACAATGTCTCTGGTGACAGAATAAAAATTTATGCAAAATGTAACTAACGTACTCTATTTAGGGGGGGAGGGGATTTTTACCCTAGGATAAATACACTCGCCATGTGATGACCTTATCGTATTTTAGTTTTTATTTTATTTTTGTATTTCAATACGCAATTATATTTCGTCTGCTGCAAACTTTCTTTGCGAAAGTCATTTGTCTCCCTGCAGTCACTGCCTAGATCTAGGGGAATAAACAATCCTAGTAAAAAGATGATTATCTTTGTTTGCTTTTTTTGCGTAGAATTGCTTCTTTTGAACGTCTGCGCAGTAATAATAATAATAATAATAATAATAATAATAATAATAATAATAATAATAATAACAACAGTGAGTTTACATATTGTTATCTGCATCTCCATTGTTATCGCTTCCAACGCCACGTGCCGCAAAGGGCTTTTGTGCAGTGTCGCCTAACGTCTATTAGGCATTTAGGAGAAAAGAGGAGTCCAAAATCCACATGCTAGGTTGACAACGTTACAAAAACCTTAAAATAAAGGCCCCAAATTAGAGAAAAACTGAACGGTAGAGCGAAAGGGATTTGAATACGAGTTAGTATTCCATTTATGCATATGAAGCAGCTTGAATCAGTTCAAATTTTGTACACCGCTTGTTCGTCGTCGATTCAGTGGTCCGAAAATAAAAACATTAGTAACTGATATTTTGCTTTGTATCTAAAACTAGTAGGCTACTCCTTAATGGAAACTGCTAACTTGTGAAAAGCAACCATATACGGGTACATGAAATCATACTGGTTTTTTATAAATAGATATAGGTATATAAAAATACAGAACCTTTAAAAATGAAAATGTATGCAGATTGCTCTTCATTCGTGTGCTTATGTTCCTGGGAACTACAATCCATGGAAATCCACACATAATGGCATATTCACCCATTTGATTCGCCGATCAACCTATAAAAGCAAGACCAGCCATGAAGGGAGATTCTGTATTGTTTTAATACTTCACTGATGATTCCAATGTGATTTGTGCTTTATTCTGTAACATTTATGGGTTTCCCATATTATTTCATGCAGAAACAAATATTAATTGAAAACGAATATAAGTGAGTTATTTCTTCTAGGACAATAACTCACACATATGGAAACCAGCCTATGAACATTAATGAAGACGTAATCTTGAGTTACTAGTTCGTTTTGATATAACAGTGCAATTAAGCAGACGATCATAAGAACAAGAGTGAGAGAGAAACGTTCTTTCGTATCCTCTCTGAAACAGCAGCGAAGGAAATTCTCTCTCTCTCTCTCTCTCTCTCTCTCTCTCTCTCTCTCTCTCTCTCTCTCTCTCTCTCTCTCTCTATATATATATATATATATATATATATATATATATATATATATATATATATATATATATATATGTATATGTGTGTGTGTGTGTTTTATATATAAAGAAACTGAGCTTCGTTGTAGTAAAGGCAATTAATCAATTACCATTAATTACCTTTTCACTGCTGACGTAACAAAATAAAAATATAAGTAACTCATTGTAAATAGCTACAGCAGGATAGACTAATGAGTGGTTGGGGAGGGGAGAAATAGAGGGTGGGGGGGAACGATTAACTGACCTTGCAAAAATGAGCCCAGTGCTGTATCACTCAGTCAGTTGATTAATTTCACCTTCATGGGTTATTTGTTATACATCTTCTTTTCCGATTGTCAGAACTTGGTGACTTGAGGAAGGACTCGCCAACTATGCAGTGGAGTCAGGCATTTGAGTTAATGACTAATCATTTAGGGGATTTTAATATCCAATTGGAGATTTATAATAGCTACTATTCTTTATGGCCAAGAATTTTTTGGAACTATTGGTTTATTATATACTGTATATATATGTACATATATAATATTTATATATGTATATATACACATATATAATTCACGTATATTTACATATATGACTGGGCCGTGTTATGTAAATGAATATTTATTTACATAATTTCTTAAATGTATCAGACTCACGAAACAAAACTATTCATTTATAAAAAGAGTATAATAGAAGTATTGAAAATGTTTCAACACAGGCTATTAGAGGCGTTTTTGTCTGAAGGGCTTAATGACTCCATTGGACAAAGACTTCTTAGAAAGACCACTAAAGCAAAGGGCCACTCTTTCATGTAAGAGTGGGTACATTAGTCATACGGCTTGTATGTGCGGTTTTATTCATTCTCAATTATTTGGGTTTTATTATTCTATGTTATGAGATGATTTTTAGGAAAGGAATGTTATCCTAATATTTCATATCTCTGTCTGTTATGCTAATTTGTAATGAAAAGATTGTTCTTATTCTTAAAATCGAAGAAGTAGAGCAGTTTTTTTATTTCCTTTAGTCGCGGTCGTTTACGAGATGTTTTTTTTATTTGTTGCTAGGAATGACAGATTTTATGACTTTTAACCATAAAATAAAGTAATTGTAACCTCAACTTGTTAAGGCTAGTAGGTAATAAATTGTGAAATAATGAAAGAAGTAATTTTATGTATTTTTATTATTTTATCTATGGTTTCTGATGCCATAGAAAAATGTCTGTTAAAACGAATACGCAACTAAAATTGAACTTATTTTTTCTTTAGTATATGTACCGCTTTCAAGTGAGGATTTTTGTAAATGTGGGTTGTTGTCAGTTTGTTTGCACGCCATAAAATACTATTTTGATATACGCTGTTTACACAGTTTCATCTCTGTAAATACAATATGTGCCTGTCTCAAATTTAATACCAGTAAGTGATATAGGGAAATTTTGCTCAATTCTATAGTAGTTCACCGAGGAATCGAGTTAATTGTTACCTGAGGCTTTGTCACTTTTACCTACCAGAAAGAGAAAAGCTTCAGTTTTCTAGTAAAGTAAAAATATATAAAGAAGCGTTATTTCAATGGTTTTCCCTGAGACCTGACAAAAACGATGTGTTGAGAAGATGAAGATAGGCAATCGTGGTGGCTCAAAAATAATGTAGAAAAAATTAACTAAGAAGACATACAATGAAGGTGGATGAAGCAGTATGTTGGAAAGCTCTCCTTTTCGGTTCCATGTTATTTTTTTATATATGTCTCACTTTTAGGATACAATACAAACTAAATTCTTAAAAAATAGTTAAACTGTATGCCACACTCTTTGTTTTTCTAACATTTATAGAAATGCTTTAATCTTTATTAATCCATGTTTCTCTTCATTTCCAGAAAGCCAGGCTACATGAAGAATGACGAGGCAGTAGCGTAAAACATGGCTTTTAAAATTCTGGATATCTTTCTTGCATCAAGAATTAATTTTACACGCTAGCTATGTTATTTTGAAGAATACTGGATGGCACATTAGTTGAAAATCATCTAAGCAAACCAGGTAGGCCATATCTCAGATTTCAGATTTATAGTTGATGAAAACATCAAATCGGTTGGCATCAAAAAGTGTTCTTGACCCAGGCAACGGGAGCACTTTCTACTTCACTGCTCTTATACCAAACACCCTCAATATTCTTATTGTTGTATCCTTGTTCCGAGAATTTTGCATATCATTGAACAGGGCAGTCTTCCCAGCTGCAGCTATTAGCAATCATTTACTTTTCTAAAAAAAAATATTTTTATTGTATGAAAAATAGGGTAAATCGATGAGACATTTTTTCGTTTTGCTTTGTGTTGTTCCTTTCTGTCTAACGCATTATTTCAGCTGACAATAGTGCAGTAGACCCTACCATTCGACAACAGAACTATCCATATATATATATATATATATATATATATATATATATATATATATATATATATATATATATATATATATATATATATATATATATATATATATATATATATATATATATATATATATATATATATATATATATATATATATATATTTACATATGAATGTATATATATGTATGTTTGTATACATCTAAGACATAGATGCAGAGACAAAAGCAATAGTGAATTGAAATAACACAATGAATATTTGATAGAAAACAGGCAAACGGTGGAATAAATATGAACGCGCGCTAAAGAATAAATGTAATCCAAACATACCGTGAGATACAAACAGTATGCGTGTTTAAAGGATGGAACATTCAGTGGGAAAAGTGATCGAAGCATATTCAGAAGTACTCAGTTTGATACCTTTCACTAATATGTGCAGGGCCCTTAGTCATACTATAACCTTTAATTAATAATATAAAGCGAAATGAAATATACCTGCGATTGAAATCATTTAGAATGATATTTGTGAACCTTAGTGTCACCCCCAAAACCGCATGTGCGTATGCATGTAGAAATAGATTTTAGTAAGGATATCGTCCCTAGTTGGTCTTCGAATCTCTAATATACCACCAAAGTTTAAAAAAAAAAACTTTTAGGGAATTAATCTTGACATAAATGTTACTTTCTGCTTTAGGAGATGAGTAACTTTATGTTAAAAAAATTATAATGAAATATTGGTAAAACTTAGGCAAAGATTCGTTACGGTTATAATGTAAATATTTAGATATGCTGGGGAACTCATTCGTATCGTATCCGCTGAATTTTATGTATACATCAGGGAAAAATCAACAAACAAAAGCGTGAATAAGTCCTTGAAAAAAATAGCAGTTTTAGAATTGTAGAATTTGTAATTAACCGTTGCCAAAAAGGATTAACATAAGTGGTCTTTAATCCTTTCGTGTAGATTTGATGCTGAAATTGACGAATATCGTAAAGCCACCTATAACGTTCTTGTAACTTTAAAGCTCAACAACAGGGAGTACAATTTAACGCAGATATTGAGTTAAATTATTTTTTACGCTATACATCAACCTTAACGGATAATTGCAAACGAACCTTCATATCCACATGCAGTAAGTAACCACACAAACTATGTATAATATACAGTATATAATATATATATATATATATATATATATATATATATATATATATATATATATATATATATATATATATATATATATATATATATATATATATATATATATATATATATATATATATATATATATATTCTCACTTATTCACGTGACTTTTTATGCTCAAATATTAATTCCCAAATATCCAATAAATATTGAATTTTTCGCACACTTCCATATTATCAGTGCTTATGTCCCAACCAGAATTCGAACCTATAACTGTTATATTTGACGTAGAGACTGAAATCGACAAAAATATGTACAGCAAAATGGAATTCAACATATATATCTCTTAAGAGCCGAATGGGCATGTCTCTGTTTCCTTAATATCATCCTTAAAATTTCTTTACTCTAACCTTCGGAGGTTCGAATCTTACCTGAGAAGTAAAATCTCATATATATATATATATATATATATATATATATATATATATATATATATATATATATATATATATATAAATATATATATATATATATATATATATATATATATATATATATATATATATATATATATATATTCTTACGATCTCGCCTCTCCGAGACCAACAGGTTCTTAACAAAAACAAGCAATTGGGCCGTAATGACTGACGAGAGGTGACAAACAGAGGAGAAAGGAGCAGAACAATACCAAAAAGTGACCTTAATATTAATTTATTTACAACAAATTTTTATACATATTTACAAATGAGTCAAGGTTTTGGAGAATAGAAACATAAAGCAAATGACCAATACCAAAACAAACAATCAGATTACATGGTTCCACATATGTTACTTTAAATTCAACAGTTCTCAATAAAAACCACAAAATAAATAATGTCCAGGAGCAGCATCACACAAACATAAAAACGAAATATTAATAAATCCCTAAATAACTGTCCAGCAGCAGCACTACACAAATACAAAAATGAAATATTAATCATTACAAACTTTCAGAGCCATACTTGCTCATTAACCACAATTACACGAGCCACTCGCTCAATAATATACAACAACCATAACCTTTTGCTCAGCCTTTTGCTCCACTCAGTACATGAGAGCCTTTTGCTCCACTCAGTACATGAGAGCCTTTTGCTCCATATACAAAAATAACTCAAGAGCCTTTTGCTCAACAAAATATTAAGAGCTTTGTGCTCTACTCCATACCACAACTCCACGAGAGCCTTTTGCTCCACCAGCAGTAATAGTTACTAAAAACATGGTCTGGTCACGACCTCCTCCTGAAGTCCATCAGCCCAGCGACGCTTCAAGTCTGCCGATGTGGCCATCACCCTCCAACCAGGTGGTACTCGAGAAACTGCTGTCGCTGCCATCACCCACAAGGTGATCCTCAGAAACTGCTGCTACTGTGTTCTCGACGGAACATTGTCGAGAACCTGCCGTTCTGCTTTCCAAAACCTGACTGATGCTGTCAAGCACCCCATGACAGACGCCAACTCCTTACTCAAAGGAAACAAAAAAGGTAAAGAGGCAACAACCCATCAAGGGAAGAATTGGCAAATGATTGTTCCTCACAATACACACACACACACACACACACACACACATACATATATATATATATATATATATATATATATATATATATATATATATATATATATATATATATATATATATATATATATATATATATATATATATATATATATATATATATATATATATATATATATATATTTGCATGTGTATATATATGGGGTTTTCTACGTTTGTCTATTTTACAAGAAGGATCCCTAGTTGATCAAATATTGTATATCTTAATTAGTCTGTGTTCATATCCTGTATACATGTATGTGTTTGTGTGTGTATGATATTTGGTATATGAACACATACTAGATATACAGTCTATGATTAACTAGAAATCCTTCTTGAAAAACAGCCAAATGTAGAAAAGCAGGTAGACAGGTAACCAGAGAGGAAAACTGAGGACACAAATAATGCCTCTCGTATACTAAAAACGCTAGGCGACTAATATTAACTACAGAAAAAGCGTAATATTTAAAAAGGAAAGGAAGTGGAAGGTTTCCATCTTTTCTTGTGTAACAGAATAATATCTTGTTTAAAGGCAAAAGTTCTCATAGTTCACCAAGTTTAATTGAATTCTGAGAGACATTTTTTGGGAAAGTTAAAATTGTAGAGTTTGGACTCCGGAGAGCTTGACTTCGCTTGTGCTTCTTATTTTTTATAGTGGATTAAAAAGTAGAGAGGAATCATATCTGAATAACTATTCGCTCACAGCCAATCATCGTGGATGAAACAAAGAACTCTCTTTCCAGCAAATAAACAATTAGATTTGTGTGAATACATAACACTAAATGAAACAATCGAAAAAAATACACCCATTTTTAAAAGTGTTATGTCGATATTGAAGAGACTACATCAACTTAGTTAGTGGAAAGATGTGTTGCCGTCTTTAAAACGGGGATATTTACGATAGAGAAAATGTGGCCTCGTTAATCAGAAGCTGACAGCAGATAATTACGGGTTGGCAGCCGAGATTTATTCAGATTAAGATCTTTATTTCAGTCGATGAAACGGCTTTGTTACTCAAGTCTTTGCATCGACATGATTCTTCGCAGTTTCTACATACTATGATATTTGAAACATTTTGTTCATTCATATTGTTTTTTAAACATTAGTTTGTTTAGCTAAAATTAGATCAGTATTTTTTATTTGTTTCCCATAAATATCATCTCTTTAGTGGACTGTCGCCGACTTTTGTCTTAAATCTTACTTTGCTTCTGATTCTACATTTGGTGATTCCAGCAAGTTCTCGTGTGAATATAATGGTCCTTGTTCTATGAATTATTTTGTTTGTACTTTGTCCTTCATTATATATATATATATATATATATATATATATATATATATATATATATATATATATATATATATATATATATATATATAATATATATAAATATATATATTTTATATATATATATATATATATATATATATATATATATATATATATATATATATATATATTTTATACCTACATACTTACATATATATATATATATATATATATATATATATATATATATATATATATATAATGTATATATGTATATATATATTGCATAATTTTTGACTCCTAGTTATTATATTCAAGGCCTCATATTTTTTCTAGTTGACTTTGTAATAAATAATAATTTGCTATTTTTGACTACCAGATGATAATCGTGTATTTTTACAGAATTTTTTTTCCACATAAAAGTGTTATTGGTTTTATATTTGTTTAAAAAAAGGACATTGCTCTTTGCATATGACATGCACAGCTTCGGGGATATTCAAAAGGATGTGAAAGAAACTAATGCAATTTAATGAGGATCTTCTGAATTTCCTTGAAGTGAAATGCGTCAGTATTTATGAATAACACCAAAAATAACCCATTGCGTGTCTCACAAGTTTTTCATATTAAACCCTGGAATGTCATGTCTCATAGACCTGCTCTTCTGTCCTTATTTTTCACACAAAGTTATAAAGAGACTAATAAGGGATAATGGAGAGAGAGAGAGAGAGAGAGAGAAAACGACGGTATTAAACTCGGGAGATAAAAGCTATTCTAGCTGTTTACCCATTGTATGGCGGGCTAAAGCTTTCCAATCGGAGAGATTAATGTTAATTTAAGCACAATTTCCGTCAAGAATAGTTTGATGAAGAGAGAGAAAGAGCTAGCTACAATAATTTTCTCCTTGTCGGCGGACAATAGTCTAGTAAGAGCCCTCCTCTCTCTCTCTCTCTCTTGGTCTCTTTCTTTTCCTTCCTCCGCCTCCATCTCTTTCTTCTCCTCCTCCTCCTCCTCCTCCTCCTCCTCCTCCTCCTCCTCCTCCTCCCCCCCCCCCTCCCCTTCCCCCCTCCTCCTTCCCCTCCTCCTCCTCTTCCCACTCGGCCTCCTCCTCCACCAACTGGAGCGAATGTCATCCGATTTCTCATGGCAAACAGGGCGTGCAAAATTAAATGAAATCCCCCGAAATGCCTTTTCATTTTATCCTCCAACTCCGGACAGACTCCAAACGCCTTCAAAGGGCATTCCCGCTCCTAATTTAATGTTAAAGAATTAATGTTATTCTTCTGACTCGCTTTTACTACAGCAGGTAATTTAAATTGCGATGGGCTGCTCGAATAACATTTGGGCTTTAATTTTCTGAGTTCGCTTCGCGACCAACAGTGAAATGCATCATTCTGAAGATCTTGGCCACGAGTCTTTAATATGACGCATTTATAGGCACCGTTTCACAAAACAAGGTTTCCTGGTGGATAGTTTGTTTGTATGTTAATCTAGGTTAATCAGATATCTAATGTTTTGGCTTTTTACGATAACTACTATAATTGTGACTCCCTCTCTTTCTCTAAATTAATTTATGCGAAGGTAAGGTAAAGTCCTCTCTCTCTCTCTTTTATATATATATATATATATATATATATATATATATATATATATATATATATATATATATATATATATATATATACGCACATACACATATTACAACTCCTATATTTAGACTTGGATGGTTACCACTAATGACTAAAGAAATGTTGCAAATTCCGCACGTCAAACTACCGCTAATTTGAACAAATGACGTTGCAAACGTTAAATTCCTCTGCCACTTTTCCTTTCCATAATAAGATTTCGGTACTCTCTGGATTATCAGATTCTTAGAAAGTAAACGAACCCGGACAAGAATTAAATAAATAATACAACTACTGAATTTTATCGAGTTGGTTAATGTAACAATACAGTATATTTAGCAGTATAATAAATTCTGGAAGAATGATAACGTTATGTCATCTCATCTCTTGCTCTGCTTGTTGTAGTTAGGATCGTATTGTACTGTTATACACATTTATATATCAAATTAATAAATACATGGCCACAAAACATATATGTATATATATAAATATGTATATATATATGTATATATAGTATATATATATATATATATATATATATATATATATATATATATATATATATATATATATATATGTATATGGATATGTATGTGTGTCATGTCTGTAAATATGTATTTGTGTGTGTGTTCGAATTCATACTTTAATATACGAACAAACAAGCACATATAACATAAAACTCTTCGTCTACACCGTAGGCAAATATATTTTTGAACAAACGGATTTGTTGAAAAAATCAAGGCATTATTAAGCAGTATGAACGGAGAAAAATTTTTCCTAAGATATAAGATATAAGATATAAGATATATATATATATATATATATATATATATATATATATATATATTTATATATATATATATATACTGTATATATATATACATATACATACTTACTTGATGTACTTCATGTACATATAATAATGCTAACAAGCATATTGATAAAAAATACCAAAATTCTCCGACAGGAAAGATTGTATTAAAATCCTTTTTGAAAAATGCCGATTTAACATAAGCACAAGACAGGTAAATACCCTGCTAATGAGGAAGCTATTTCCAGTGAAACGTGAGACTTTGGAACATTTTTATACAGTTTATCAGTGCGCTTTTAACTTTCAGTAACTTTTTCATTGTCTCGACCAACAAAGGCTATTGCCTGTTGTCAGTGGTTTGAATAATCCTGAGAAAGGGAACAGCCCCTTTTTCTTCTTGTCAGTGTGTGCATGTAACGTATTAAATATAAAGAACCCACTTTTATTTTGTAATCTATAATAATTGAAACCAAGACATCTTGGATCCAACAATAACAGTGAATCTCTCTGAACTTCTAACAAAAGGACTGATTAGAAATAAGGCAACGGTAAACAGTTTCAACGAAAATTAGCGAGGGGATACTAAGACTTCTAACAGCGTTTCAGGCATTGCTATTCCATGTATCTCGATAACAAAAAGTCAAACAGAGTAGTAGAGACCTTTTCTTAGGTTAACTAATCATCCTTTATATACGGGTGCATTCTACCCTAATATACATCAGGTGTATATGTTGCCCAAATGAGAGGAAATTTCATTGCTTACCTGTTACTATAATGTCGAGACGTCCCATCTAGTGGTAGCACTGATAGCGACCGCATCAAAAGGCTACCGGTAGTGTGTATCTGTACTTACTCACTCTGCATTCTTTCTCTCTCTCTCAGGTCTGCAGCGAAACAAGCTTTACCCAAAATAATTTATTTGAAAAAATCTCACATAACTATAGCCTCCTCGCACTAACCTGACGGAGAAGCCCCGCCCACCACTGTAACTGCATAGATTGCAGGGTTCGTCAGTATTGTATCTGTTTCGAATTTAATCAATAACAAGCATACAAAATATAGCATATCATTATAAAACTTGATGTAATATATAAATTTCTATTCTTTCTGCATAGTTGCTGTCACTGAAACACTTTTCGTTGTATAAAAAAACGAAGAAAAAAAAAAAACACGAGTGCAACTGGATGAAAAGAAAGGGAGGAGTGCTGGTTAATGGAACAGCCATTGTTTTGGCGGGATATGGAATCTTACACTTGTCACCTCATCAGCTGATTTCATTGATGTCAACAAATTTCTGATATTTTTCATCCCATTTGAAGGTAAATACTTACATAGCTTCATATATTTACCTATTTAATTTCCTGCGTAATCTTACACAAAGTAAAGGTGTCTTTTTATATTTATATTCGTAATGAGCGATCGGAGGAGGATCAGGTAAGGATTTTCCCCAGCTCTCCAGTTCCAATCCAGTTGTTCAAGGCCACACGTGTCTGTAGATGGTTGGTTAGGAATGGAAGGTTTGATCCAGTTCAACGAAGTGGGGTAAACTTTCAGAAAATTGTAGATATCTCCTAACAAATAAAGTAAAAAAAAAAAAAAAAACTGGTCTAAAACGAGGCATTTTCTTCCATCCATTTTGTTTTAATTATTTTTTGTATTTTATTTTTATCTTATTTTTTTTTTGTTTATCCAATGGCAATATTGAGTACCAGTATATGATTTTATTACAGAGCTGAACTAGAGTTACTAGAGTGCTTATTCCATGTGTAGTCAAACTCAGAAATCATCGCTAGAATTTAGAATACTGTACTTGGAGATAGTTGCAGTTCACAGATCGGTTAGGCTATTTACTAAAATTCCTTGGTTAAGTGGTTGAATCTGGCGGAGCCGATTGGTAGCCTCGTATGGGTCTAGTTCCAATAATTGTATAAACCCAAAAATTATATCTCTTCTTTATTTACCCTTTGTTTTATGCGACCATACATTTAAGCAATTATATTATGAGGTTTGTTTATGAATTTATGCAGTCGTATTGTAAATTAAGCTGTAGGCTATAGGCCTATGTGTGGTTAATTGCTTTCGTTTGCTAACATTCACTTGTAAATTATAACTTTAACGTTATGTCATTTTAATACATGTTTCTTGGCATATAGGAAAGATACATACATATAATTTTTCGACATATATTTCCCGATTCAGCATTATTATTACTCAATAAATACATTAAAAACTATATAGCTTTTATATTTCCCCTTCAATTAGCTCGAAAATAGCATAAAATTTACGTAGTCCTACAGCAAAGAGTATTGCTCTTACGATTAAACCCAAACATAAATTCAAATACAAATTAAAGATTAGTTAATCAGTAAAAATGATTATTTGTGTTGTCGCCAAAACAATGGTTGTTCCATTAACCAGCACGCCTCCCCTTTCTTTGCATACAGTTGCACTCGTGTTTTTTCTTCTTTTGTTTTTATACAATGACAAGTATTTCAGTGACAGAAACTATGCAGAAAGAATAGAAATTTATATATTGCATCAAGATTTTTGTAATGATATGCTATATTTTGTATGCTTGTTAATGATTAAATTCGAAATACATGCAATATTGACGAATTCTGCGAGCTATGCAGTTACAATGGTGTATGGGGCTTCTCCGCCAGGTTAGTGCGAGGAGACTATAGATTGCAAGAAATAAGAGGTGAAATAAAATAGAATATAAAGTTCCCAAAAGATCAATCATATTAGTCTATCATATTTTAACTAATTAATGTCTTTACACTGTGATGCATTAGGTCAAAATAAGTCAAAGTCCAGTACATTCCCAATGAGTACATCTTCAACCTCTATCTCAGTGAAACATCTGAAGAAGTCAAATAAATCTCTCATTAACCCAAAATGCATAAAAAAATAAAGATATTGGAATTCCTCCCATGTTACTTACAAAGTACACACAATACAGTACATGCTTGAAAAAAAAAAGACAATATATAAATGAAAAAAGCAATCTACGGTTTGGGAAATTAAACGTGGTACCTACCTCCAAACAGCAATGATCACAGTCTTAATCGATAAATCTCGAACTACAAAGCCTTCACTAAAGACTAAGTTGTAATAATGTTCAATGTAGGTCTTCGAATGATCCGTTTTACCAAAACAAATCCCTTCACACCCTGGGACTCCACCCAAAAGAAATGCACATAAACACGTTTCCACTGGAACCTGGACATTTCCGGCAAACTCAGTCACGAAGTTGTGTGACAAGTTCCCACGCCTTGAGAATACCTGACGTCACAGTTTTACTTAACTAGGAAATGCATTGGATAACAGCTAAACATCCTCTCAAGGATTTTGGGAAAGTTTTTCTCCACACTTGTTAATTAAACATCTACTGTGTATTGTAATTCATAACATACTTGTGACCTATAAGCTTTTCATATATATTCCCAAGGGATACTGAATTGTGTCCTAAATTCTACGTTTAATTCTTGAGCTACGGGAATCAGCGTGAAAGACTTTTGCCCATTTCATCAATGGCTGTGGCCTGTATATGTAAAATACTCATGGGATTGAGAACTTTCATGAAAGCTGAGAAAGGAAGATCATTCTGCACAGGATAGCATGATGACAAGGTTCATTTTTGGCAAAGAGCATTCATCGGTGTGAAGAAAATGCACTTGAAATAGCACTCCTAAAAGCCTTTTGAATTATGTATTTACTTTTTGTTATTTTGGAAGGGATTCTTGAATGAATTTTATATTTACTGAAGTCTAAGATGCGACATGCTCTTGTTTGATCGCTTAGCTAGTCAGCCTTTGAGGTACATCACATTAACGTTACTGGAAACTGAAATAGAGGAGATTAGTTCAACTTTGCGATCGGATAGAACCAAATCGGAAGAGTTAACTTTTCCAACTAAAAATTTCAGCCCCATTGTATGTGGAGCCAGTTAAAGAGAGCTTTTATGAGAACACCTGCCCTACATTGAACTTTCCTCATAGGTACCATGGGTCTAGATGTGAGTCAGATTTTTAAAATTTCATGTATGCTATGGTAGATGTCTAATTGTCCTTTTCATTCTGATACCGGTTAAAGTTGTTCGTAAAATTTTTATTTGTACGATATGTATTTCCGTTTTAAACGGTTGCAAGGTTATCTTGTGATCTTTAATCACGCAAGCCAGTAATAGCAAGTTCATTAATCATGCTAATGTTTGTTATTTCTCTAAAATCGTCAAATGAATGGTAAACTTCAGGCTATCCAACAATTTTATGAATATTGTTGATCGTAAAACAGGGCTTCTTTGTTGCTACTGACCTCCCCTAAACTTCTTGCTAATATCACACTAGCTGCTTGGGTTTCAAAGAGATGTTAGGTGCAATTTAAGATATAAAAGATAATTATTCAGTTTTTCCCTCTCCTCTGCAGTAAGGTACAATCGTTCATTATCAGCGGACCGCAGATTAGGACTAATAATAGATTATCAAACACGTAACCCTGTAATGGGTCATAACTTAAAGGTCGAGTCTGAAGACTTTTCTTTCCTGCTGGTAGGAAGTACTGAAGTTAAATCAGTGATATATGACAGCTGAGCTAATAAATTACTTTCCTTTGTTCCTGTTATGAGTTATATTTCTATTGCCCATCTTATTCTTATCGAGATTTTCATCTTCAATAATTTCCAACAATCGAAGTTCGGAAGAGAATAAATCAGTGATGGGGAAAGAAAGTTCCATTGTGTCAGATGAGTCACTGCAATACAGCACATAAGAAATCTAAAAACCGAACAAATATTCACCTAGTTCTTTCAGTAGGATACTTCATATATTGTACACCGTTCTCAAATCATCATTTTTCATTATTAGTAGTATTTGCCGGCATCAGTAGTCACTGGTTAATAACACTTTCTCTCGCCATTCACTTTAAAATTAAACTTTTGCTTTTATGTTGCATCAGGACACAATATCCTGCGGTATTATTTTGGAAATATGAGAAAATCGAGCAATTTAGTGGTCAATGAGTTTTCCGTGTGATGAATATGACTAGTAGACGCAGCAGCAGAATTCTGCTTGAGAGTGCACATGTGCAGGCTTATAATAGCCATAATCATTGCATATTTTCTTGTGTTTGTGTCTCTATGAATGAGTATAGGAAATCGTACCATGGTAAGAGTAGCAAGAGAGGAAAAATTGCGAAAAAAATAGTTATGTGGTAAATTTGAAGATGATTAAAACTAATCTTCCACAAAACTCCCCGCATGTTTCAGTAGAAAAATATCGCATAACTGAACTAGTATGTTGGAGTGCAATGAAGTATTTGCCTAAAAAAAAAGAGCAAAATAAACATAATAGAGGCTCCAGAATTTGCTCTTCACATAATCTGAGTAACGAAATTCCTGGTTTATCTTTCTGACGGACCACTATATTTAATGTACTGAAAGTTTGGTGAATATCCCTTGTACAATTTTGATATAAGAACTGCGAACTCTGCGAACGAATGCTATATCATTTTTCATCTCACTATTAGTAATTTAACATCTTAAAATTTCAGCAAAATAAACGTTTTTAGTATGTCTAGGACCCTTAATGATGAGTATTATTACAATAATATTCAGTTTTAAAGAGCATGTTCAATTCGCAAGCTGGGCAACATTTTCACGCCGTCCCTTCTTTTCCGTTTTTTCAGTTTTGTTCACCTTGCGGCTGTCTCATTCAGTTCTTTGGAGTTTTTACAGCAAAGAAAGCAGAGAATGATGTAAGAGCAAACTGGACAGACCCATGAGGAGAATCCTCTGCATCGCAGCAACATATCCCATTTGATGAAATGGCTGGATTGCTCTGGTGAGTTTGTCCAATGACTGACCAGTATTCCGAAATTATCTGTTAGTCGATTAAAAATGTTTTATCGGTTTTCTTCGGGTTATAGGTTTCGTTTTCAAGTTTACCTCTCTTAGTTATATCAACAGTTCTATTACTGCAACACTGTTTTATCTACACACCTTCACAACACTAAGTGATAAATGACTGAGGAAATATGGAATAACGATGACACTGGAAACGATAGCTCCTTGTGTAACGTCTGCTTTTGAAAGTAAAAAGAAAAACAAATTCATCCTCACTTCAACAAAAATATATGCGTCAGTACAATACTTAGAAAAAAACTTCGTATATCCTTAAAAATATGCATTATAATGTAAGTAATAAACCGAAATAGAAAAACCTGACTTCTACTTTCTCTGTGGACGTTGAGCATGTTATTAGTAAAGACGTGCGTCCAAAGACCATTGTTGTTGTGATGACAGCCTATACAAATTACATTTCCATCTTGTCTTATCTTTTGAGAGAGCGAGAGTATCGTGTAATTCATGTCTTCGAGTTTTATGGAAAGAAATGATATTAGAAAACGATATATTCAACGAAAAACATACAGAGTTCAGATTTTCTTCTATTATTTGGGGCTCTATCCTTTTTTTCTGGATTGATTTGTGGATAGAAACTAGACTATTACAACTCACTACAAATCTAAGAAATTTCTCTAGTACATATGTAACTATATGATAAGAAATTTAAAGGAAAATGTCACACGCACTCAAGAGTAAGCTGTCCGTTTTATTGGTGAACCGAAAAATCTTACTACTGTACAAATTAATTTTTAAAGCTACTAGGTAACATTTGTACGTGAATACATAAGCACTCGTATTCGCAGTCGATTTCGAAATCATTCAGTTAGATTATCCAAGGACAGTAAACTGGGAGGTTGAATATCCCTCGGGATTAGCTGCGTGAGAGTCGGGAGAGAAACTATTTCGTTTTCAGATATAACATTCTCATGCTATGTACTCCATCCCGAGATGATTAAATAAAGGTATGAAACTAGAAACGATGAAAATGAAGTTACATAGACTTTCTCGAAATTCAGGAAATTGTATTTTCCAACGTAAGTTTATGAACCAAATATTAAGACTAGATTTTTGTGACTGAAGCTTTTAATAACATTCACTTTTAAGTGAATAAATGAAATGCCAGCTGCCCTTGCTATCCTGTGTAGATACTGATAACATCATAGGAAAGAAAATGGTTACTTTTAATTTTCAGTTATCGTTTCTTGACTGAGCACAGCATTCCCATGGTAAAACGACTGTTTCTTTTCGTAGTTTCCTTCTGCAGACAAAAAGGAAAAACTTATGTATCACCTAATCTAAATAAACAAAACTTCCTACCTCACACACACACACCCGTGAAAGTCTCTGCTATAAAGCACAGTGCACGTTGTCATCATGATGGAAATATCAGAAAAAAACATATAATAGAATTGACACTGAAGAAATTTATTCGTAATGAGATTCTCTTTCAGGGAACCTTCTCAATTATGGCAAACAAACTGCAAAAGCCGTGTTTTGTAAAATGGTGCCTATAAATGCGCCATATTAAAAACTCGTGGCCAAGATCTTCAGAATGATGCATTTCACTGTTGGTCGCGAAGCGAACTCAGAAAATTAAAGCCCAAATGCTATTCGAGCAGCCCATCGCAATTTAAATTACCTGCTGTAGTAAAAGCGAGTCAGAAGAATAACATTAATTCTTTAACATTAAATTAGGAGCGGGAATGCCCTTTGAAGGCGTTTGGAGACTGTCCGGAGTTGGAGGATAAAATGAAAAGGCATTTTGGGGGATTTCATTTAATTTTGCACGCCCTGTTTGCCATGAGAAATCGGATGACATTCGCTCCAGTTGGTGGAGGAGGAGGTCGAGTAGGAAGAGGAGGCGGAAGAGGGAGAGAGAAAAACAGCAAGAGAGAGAAAGAGAGAGGGGGCGGGTTACTAAACTATTGTCCGCCGACAAGGGGAAAATTATTGTAGCTCTCTCTCTCTCTCTCTCTCTCTCTTCGTCATACTATTCTTGACGGAAATTTTGCTTCAGTTATCATATATTTTTTTTTTCACTCAAAAAGCTTTTATCAATAGCTTTTATCGTCTGAGAATAATGCCGTTGTTCTGCTCTGTCACTCCATTTACAACTATGGCTTATTAGACTTTTTTCTTTATGTGAAAACAAGGACCGAAGAGCAAATACCTAAGAAATGACGTTCCAGGAGAGAGAAAGAGGGAGGGTACTGAACGATCGTCCGCGCCAAGAGGAAATTATTGTAGCTAGTGCTCTCTCTCTCTCTCTCTCTCTCTCTCTCTCTCTCTCTCTTGAAGTTATCTTTTTTATTTGTTAAATACGTTCTTCGTTAAAGTGTTACTGGGAAAAGTCATCAGGTTAGACTGGCATTACATGTTATTTTTTTTTATATTCTGAGCAAAGGCAAGTTTTTGATGCATTTTAACCTTCCCACATTAACATTCAACTCCTGTGCTAAACAGTACCTTTCTCTCTCTCTCTCTCTCTCTCTCTCTCTCTCTCTCTCTCTCTCTCTCTCTCTCTCTCTCCAGATTGATGGACTTGAGTTCGATTCTTGAATAGGCCAAGGAGACCCGAATGGTTGTGTTGACTAAAATCCAGTATAGCTCTGGTGACCTTAGCAATGAATTCGGTATCTAGTTGTTAGTCGACTGTTATGGGCCGCAGCTAGGTGGAGAGAGAGGAAATGAGTAGGAGAGAAAGTGAGAGAAAAAAAAATCACTAATCGTGACTGTTCATTGCGGCATCAAAGTGTATACCAGGAAACTGGGAAGACTTCAGTGGGATATTCACACCTCTAGAGTGGAACCGTTCATAAGATTCTGTTTTTCCGAAATTTAAGTCAACCAGGAAGACCAAAGACCAATACTCTCAGGTACGAGGTTCAGTTGCTTCATTTGTGAATGATTTGAGCTTTATGCATATTTATCTGTATTTCTCTTTGTTGTTCACTTCCATATTTCATTTCGTGGGAAACCGGAGGGATCCTCTTGTGACTTTTGATACTTGTACGTACTTTTGGGAGTCAATGACAATGTGGATACAGTTTAAATTGGATAAAAATGGCTGTTTTGAATTTTAAAAAATGCCGTTTTAAATTGCGGAATAATAAAAAAGGAAATAAATCAAGCCTTACAGAAAATCTAATTATTTGCCGTCAAGGTATGTCAACAGGTACATTGACAATTGACACATAAATACGATAGTAAAGGTCATAGGAATAAAGTTGATGACAAGCGTAACTATTAACAGTTTTATGATACAATCAGATTAACAATGAGAGAGTATTTAAAGAAATCGTACTGAATGAAGCCGAACAAAGACTAACGCAAAAAAGCTATTTTGTAGCAGAAAGCAAAGACTTTAGACTGAATAAATCTTGGCGCCGACCCGTAATTATCCGCTGTCAGCTTCTGATTAACGAGGCCACATTTTCTTTACCGTGAACATCTTAAATCTAAAGACTGGAAAGCCAAGTCTTATCATTGACCAAGTTACTTCCGGCTGTGAAAATGCTGAAAGGAATAGACAACAAAACGAAACATTTTTTTCTGATTTTTAAAAATTTCATCAGGAAATCATAAATATTATGTTGTATTTTTAAACGTTCTTTATTTGATCGATGATGATTTGTACTTGGAAAAATAAATTCAGCTATGATGAATACATAAGCAGTTGCAAAATTCGAAGTCAAGCCCTCAGAGTCCAAACTCTACAATTTTAACTTTCGCAAAAAAATGTCTCTCAGAATTCAATTAAACTTGGTGAACTATGCGAACTTTTGCCTTTAAACAAGATATTATTCTGTTACACAAGAAAAGATGAAAGTCTTCCGCTCCTTCCCTTTCAAAACTCTTGCCATTTTTCCAGATTTAATATTGCCTACGTTAATCTCGGTAATAACAATGTTCATAGTGTTTTAAAGTCTATTTAGATGAACATTATCTTCCCATATTTTTCTTTTGCTCTGTTTCCCTAAAACATTTTTCTATCCACACAAACTCTCTCTCTCTCTTCGTCTTACAGGATCTGCAGTTAACCAAAGATTATATGTTGCACAGAGTAAAAACGTGAAAAATATAAAACAAGATATGTATCCATGTAAGCACACTTGTTCGTATACGTAAATATGTAAATATATTTATTATTATGTTCTTACCTGCCCTACTTACTGTATTCCTTGTTCAGGGGTCCAATCCGGGGCTCTAGCTCGTGAAGAGGTGGGGGCGGGGCGTCGGCTTTCTAATACACCTTGAGATTCTGACTGCAATTGCTAGGTCAGGTAGGAAACTAAATAGGAAAAACAGTTGGGCTGAAGGCTGTTCTTCAACAAGGGACTGTTGCGGATAAACACTTAGGTTTACTTTAAATGGTATATATTTACAATTAAACACGTCAATCAGAAGACTGGGGAATGATAGGCAGATACAACAGGGGGCTGCCACGTGGTTAGTTATTCTAGCGCTGGTTCAAATACTGAAGAGACTGTGATTAATCCTCTTGAAAGGGACACTGAAGAATTGATTGCTGTGACCTTGCCACTGCAAGAAGCACAAGACAATTAGATGTTTCCACAGCTGGCGATATACCGTCTGCAATTAGATAATGCCAGCGGTTACACAAGGATAATTATAACGATTTCGGGCAAATTTATGGTTGCACAGAAGGTGCCAAGATAACTCGATTCTGTTACGATATGCTTGCATTAAAATTGTGATAACTGGCACTTCAGAAAAGAAAATGAAAGTGCAGGGAAAGATTAAAGATACATGACTGAAAGAGCCTCGAATCAGCACTTTACCTTATAGCAGAGTGATGGAGAGCCTCGTCAAAATTTCACCATTCACCAGGGATGGAGGGATGAGTATAATGGGAATGCACAGGTAATGTGACTGGATGGTCGAAAGATGACCACGTAGGGGTAGGTCAGCTCAATAAGGATCATGCAAGGGGATGTGTGTCTGTCTGCTACCGGCAGGGTTCTGAGGCTGAGGTCAGCTGTCTCTCGCCTTATATGACCTCAGAGGCTTAATTTCTTGCTCCTTCCAGAGGGCGCTGGGATTGCAACATGGCGGTTCAGTAACCTCGTTTTTTATGTAATCTTCCAAATCCTGGTGACCTCTGGCAACCTATGTTCGCCGATTTTAATGGGGACTCAGCCCTTTTGATGGACTTTGGCAGGCTTCCGTCTCTGGTCGCCTTTATCTGAAAAGAGGTAATTCAAGCAGTCACCAGGTCTTTAGGAAAGATAAACAGATGCACCAAAAAGGGGAGCATGGAGAGAAATTTACGTAGGGGCTGAGTTTCTCACGCCCTTCCTCAGTTAGTTATCAGTATGAAAATACTTTATTTAATTTGCAAGGCAGTTTGGAGGTTTGGGTTTGCTTGGGAAGTGGTTTCCCACGTTACAATATACATAATTTTTATGTATTTCCCTGGATTTCTAGATTTATAGAATACTTTTACAGGCTGGCAACGGAACTTTATTTATTTGGACTTGGAAATCTGACTTTACATTAGGGGAAATCATAAAAAGAAAAGAAAAAGGGGATGATTTGCAAGAGCTTAGGGCTCTACTTCATGAGGGAATGTTATGTAAACACTTTGGCTAAATTAATTAATTATATTTACAAGAAAAGAATCAAAAGAAAATGGTTAAATGAATTATTAGGAGGCATGCAAAGCCTGAAGATCTTCCTACTGTAGTCTTGAATGGTGGCAAGGCACAGTCCAAGATGAGTCCACAGCAAATTGGTCCCTCTGCTAGAGTTAAACATTACATGCCAGAAAAGGAAAATATAACACATACAACGACTTGAGGCTGCACTGATGGTGCCAAGGACTCGAGGAATGAATGAACACTTTACACTGGAGCACAAAACACTGGAAATGGCACTGGATAAAATGGCACAAAGGATAAAGAGTAATACTGGCACTCAATAAGCACTTCTAATGGCAAACTTTCGTGACGGAAAGGTCGTTACTTGTACTTTACCTTGGGGGAAGCAGGTCTCTGGCGAAGAATGACGATGGGCAATCACACGTGTGGCACTGTACACTAATCACATGGACAGTCTGTTCGAGGATGACTGTAGAACTGGATTCAAGTCTGGAGTTTGGTGTGGACAGGGGGGTGGGGCTCTCAGCAACTCATAGCATCCTCCCGCGTGTGTATGGCTAACTGCAAAGATCTTCCTGTCCAAGCTCCTTTTAAGGCAACTGCCAAGGGTGGGGGCCCCAGTGTTGGGCCCATGTGGTGACCGGGCTGAAGATGTGTCATTTTCCAGGTGTTCCGACCATCTGCTTGTATCTCCCCAGGTATCCTGTGAAAAGACAATTCAGCCAGCTCAATCTGCCTATAGAATGGTTGTTTTAAGCAGCTTAGTTGGGCTAAGCTGCTTAAGGGAGTGACTCTCAGCGTCTTATCCTTGCCCCTTTCGACCGTGCCATCTAAATGTCTGTCCCAGGTAAAGGAAGGGGACAGATTGAAATGTTGATAATTTTTTTGTGTTGGTATCTAGGTCAACTGGGGTTGGCTACACAGCGACAATTCTGCTCTTGATAAACTAAGGGCAAACTAAGCGGCGACTTCTTGTTAGTTATGAAGGCAGGAGCAGACACTCAGACAGTAGACATAATGGGGCTAAGGAAAGGCATTCTGTTTTCTATCCATTTGTTAAAAAGCTGATGTTTTGTATCGCTTGATACATTTTCCAGGCTGAAATAGCGATTAAAATAAACAGTATTTGCATATAAAAGGCAAGAGATATACACATTACATACTTATTGACACCATATGAGCAGTTAAAAAACAGAACAAGGGGGAAAAGACCAAAAGCAGAGGCAAGAAGCACATAACACCCACCCACAGTGGTAGCATAAAGCAGACTAACAAGAAGTGCAGAACAGGGCGGGGGGAGAGATGGGGAGAGCACAGACACAGAGGCTAAAAACAAGAGCAAACTATGCAATGAATAGTTGGGTTGATGCTGACTGGTGATTGAGGTAGGGACAGTCAGTGATCATTATAGATTCAAGGGTAGCCAGGTCCTCCATACTTCGTGTTCTTCCCACAATACTCAAGTCCCTGGTGTCTATATGTGTTTTGCAAGTTTTGCTATGGTTTCTCACATTCGACTGATTAGGATTATATAGTCGACTACCTGTTCTATAGCTAATTCCCTGTGAGAGGAGATTCTGATCTCTAGCAGCCTCCTGATACATCCGATGTATGTGCCCAGATTACATGTGGGACAGGTATATTTGTAGATTACACCGGAGGTAAACAGGGCTGATCCTATTTATACAGCTCCTGCTTTTTTAATTTTAAGGTGAATTCCGTGTCCACTTTTCTCCACAGAGCTTTTAATTTGACCTCCAGTTGGCCTGCTTTTCGTGATGAAATTGTTTTCCTCACTAACTATTTTAAGAACAATTACTTCCACCATCAATCTTCCATAGATCCCTGAACAAACTGCTTAATTTGGAACTGAATCCCCCACCCATGGTTCTCAGTGGCCCTAAATTACATCTATATGCCAGATTCCCTTATTTACCTGACAACAGATTCAGGAAAAAATGTATTAGTTTATTCAGTGGATAATTACCTGCACTCAACCTAAAGCTTATCTTGATGAACCCCTGAACCACTGGGTCCCTCTTCCATTTCAAGGATAGGATCAGCCCCGTTTAGCTTCGGTGTAATCTACAAATGTACCCTGTCCCATATGTAATCTGGGCGCATACATCAGATGTACCAGGAGGCTGCTAAAGATCCGAATCTCCTCTCGCCAGGGAATTAGCTATAGAATAGGTAGTCGACTATCTAATCCTGATCAGTCGAATGTGAGAAACCATAGCAAGACTTGCAAAACACATATAGATGCCAGGGACTTAAGTATTGTGGGAAGAACACGAAGTATGGAGGAACTGGCCACCCTTGAATCTATAATGATCAAACTGACTGTCCCTACATCAATCACCAGTCAGCATCAACCCAACTATTCATTGCATAGTTTGCTCTTGTTTTTAGCCTCTGTGCCTGTGCTTCCCCCATCTCTCTCCCTCCTGTTCTGCATTTCTTGTTAGAGGCTGGTAAAGATCCGAATCTCCTCTCACCAGGGGTTTAGCTAAGAAGAGGTAGTCGACTATCTAATCCTTATCAGTCGAATGTGAGAAACCATAGCAAGACTTGCAAAACTCACTGCATAGTTTGCTCTTGTTTTTAGCCTCTGTGTCTGTGCTCTCCTCATCTCTCCCCCTCCTGTTCTGCATTTCTTGTTAGTCTGCTTTATGCTACCATTGTGGGTGGGTGTTTTGTGCTTCTTGTCTCTGCTTTTGGTCTTTTCCCCCTTGTTCTGTTTTTTAACTGCTAATATGGTGTCAATAAGTATGCAATGTGTATATCTCTTGTCTTGTATACGCAAATACTGTTTATTTTAATCGCTATTTCAGCCTGGAAAATGTATCAAGCGGTACGAAACATCAGTTTTTTAATAAATGGATAGAAAACAGAATGCCTTTCCATAGCTCCATTATGTGTATGTTTGTATATGTATATATGAGTATATACACATATATATATGTATATATATGCATATATATCAATAAATAATGTATATCATCATACACCTTTTCCCTCTAGAGGGGGCAGCACCACATGGTGGCAACTGTCGAATATGTACTAGGTGCCTGATGGACAGTTAGCAGTCAACAGCAAATAGGCTTAAAGACATTTTTCTCCTGGAATAGATCTCTAGTCTTCGGAAATATAGAAAAGAATAACATATCAGAACAGGAAAGAGACATGGGAAAATCCTTATTATTACCCATATTAGATAATGGGGATAACACGCAAACCATCATAGTGATGAATGCGCAGGGTTTAGTTTTGAGTAACTCAAAAAGAAAAATAGTTCTTAGAAGAACTAACCCAAACTGAAAAAATTGATATGATGAATATAAGTGAAACCTGGTATTCCCAAGAGACTGGCAATGATGATCAGAGAAAGGGTTTCCAAACTTATAGATCAGATGGAAAAAATAGGAATCAAGGGGAAACTGCGATATATGAGAGAGACGTGAATCAAGGAAAAATCTGTGAGAAATATAGCAACGCAGAATGTGAATTAATAGTGGTAGAATTTAAATCTGAAAAATTAGTGAACATCGTAATATACAGACCCCCTAATACTGAAGAGTTTGACATAGTAATAGACAAATTGGATGATATATGTAGAAATCACGAAGACTGGACTATACTCCTATCCGGAGACTTTAACTTTCCTTTCGTAGATTGGAAAGAATGAATAGGAGATTGTGGTTGTATTTATACTTATAAAAAAGAGAGTAATAGTAGCGCAGAAGATAAGAGGCAATTTGAAAAGCTATTAGATATGCTACTAGAACATAACATTCAGCAAATAAATCACCTGCCAACAAGAAAGGATAATATTTTAGACCCAGTATTTGTGAACGAGGTGAACTATGTTAAAGAAATAATAGTGTATAATAGGAGTATTTCAGACCATAATGTCATAGAATTAACAGTCTGTTCCAAAGCCAGTGAAAACAGAGATAAGCAAGAGACAAAAAAGTGGGAAGGATATGGAAAATACAATTTCTATAGTAAGAGTAAAAAATGTTCAGAAATAAGTGAAGAATTAAACAAAGACTGGGAAAACATATTCGTAAGTGATAATATACAGGTAAATACGGATATACTATATAAAATATTAGAGAAAATAGTGGATAAATATATACCAAAGAAAAAAAGTAAACATCAGTCATGCATACCAAGAGACAGAAGGATCTTGTTCCAGAAAATCAGAAAGTGGAAAAAAGTTCTTGCAAAAGAAGGGAATGTATGGAAAGTGATGGAACTAAAAAGTAAGATAGAAAATGCAGAACAAAAGATTATATAATCAAAAGAAAATGAAAAACGAGACTTAGAAGAAAAGACTCTAAAAAATATCAAGCAAAACCCCAAAATATTTTACTCATATGCGAAAAAGATGAATAAAGGAAGAGTAGAAATAGGCCCTCTAAGAATTGAAGGGCGATTAACGAATGAAAAAAAGGATATATGCAACATATTAGCAGAAAGATATAAGAGAGAATTTACGCCTAGAATTGATAGAGAAGATATTGATACAGAAATAAGAGATGAAAATAGTGAATATTTATCGGCCATAGATATTAATGAAGCCGATATTGTGCAGGCTATTAATGAAATTAAAAATGGATCAGCAGCCGGACCAGACGGCGTCCCTGCCATTTTTTTAAAGAAAGTAGTTCATTCTATCGCAAAGCTGCTCACAATATTATTAAGACAAAGTGTAGATACAGGCAAGATTTATGATGAACATAAATTAGCATATATTAATCCTACAGTATTTTCAAAAGTGGATCAAGACTAGAGGCAAGTAATTATAGGCCTGTGAGTCTAACATCACATATTATGAAAGTGTATGAAAGGGTAATGAAGAAAAATATAATGAAACATTTAATAAAAATAGTTTGTATAATATAGGACAACATGGTTTTGTACCCAGAAAAAGTACACAAACCCAACTGTTGGTCCACCATGAAAACATATACAAAAATATGATAAACGAAAAAGATACAGATGTGGTTTACCTAGACTTTGCAAAAGCTTTTAACGAGGTAGGCCATAATATATTAGCAAAAAAAAAATTAGAAAACATAATATTGTGGACAAAGTAAGAAGATGGATAAAAGAATTTTTGCAAAACAGAAAACAGATAGTTATTGCAAACAATGAGAAATCGGATGAAGCTAAGGTAATATCCGGTGTGCCACAAGGTACTGTGTTAGCTGCATTGCTGTTTGCTATAATGATTGCAGATATAGACAGTAATGTTAAGGACTCGGTAGTGAGAAGTTTCGCCGATGACACAAGAATAAGTAGAGAAATTACTTGTGATGAAGATAGGAACTTGCTACAAAGAGACCTGAACAAAATATATGAACGGGCAGAGGTAAATAGGATGGTATTTAACTCTGATAGAATTGAATCAATAAATTATGGTGATAAAGAAGGAATGCCATATGCATATAGGGGACCTAATAACGAGACAATCACAAATAAGGAAGTAGTTTAAGATATTGGATAGGAATATGTTATGCAATGATCAAATAGCAATACTATTGGCAAAATGCAAAGAAAACATGGGAATGTTGTTCTGGCACTTCAAAACAAGAAAAGCCAAACACATGATTATGCTTTATAAAACGTATGTACGTAGTCTACTTGAATATTGCAATATATGGTACTCACACTACTAAAAGGATATTGCACAAATAGAGAGTGTACAAAGGTCCTTTGCAGCTAGAATAGAAGAAGTTAAGGACCTTGACTACTGGGAAAGGCTACAACTCTTAAAATTATATAGTCTCGAAAGGCGAAGGGAATGCTACATGATAATACAGGCATGGAAACAGATAGAAGGAATTACCGAAAACATCATGGAGCTAAAAATATCAGAAAGAGCAAGCAGAGGTAGATTAATAGTGCCCAGAACTATACCAGGAAAACTAAGGAAAGCACACAGGACATTAACCCACTACGCACCAGCATCGACAATGCAGTGTCTGTTCAGTGCGTTACCAGCTCATCTGAGGAACGTGTCAGGAGTGAGTGGAGATGTGTTTAAGAATAAGTTCGACAAATATCTAAGCTGCATCCGAGACCATCAAGATTGGAAGATGCAAAATATACCGGAAGATGCATTAGCAATTCTCTGGTAGACATCAGAAGTGCCTCACACTGAGGGACCTGGGGCAACCTGAACGAACTGTAAGGTCTGTTAGGTAAGATATGATAAGGCGAGCTCGTTAAATCAGCAATGGAGATCATAGTTAATAAAAATATATACGTAAACCGTTTGTGTGTGTGGGTATTTATACACATGTATAAACAGACATCCGTAACTAGAACGCAGGACCATATCTTGTTATCTATCGTGACGTTAAGTGAAGTGGTGCGGTGTGTATTACACCATAAAACGAATCTTCAGGGCCATTGTAATGTGTCAGGGCAAACCCCATCACAGGTCTCCTCTGACATAAAGTAAATTACAAGCCATTACAGAGAAAACTATTTTCATTGTCATTTGTTACTGATGATGACACGAAGATTCTGATTCCGAGAGAATGTGTGTTGTCGATTCGTTGTAGCACGAGGATAGTCAGTGAACGAAATCCTGTAACAAAACTTATTATTTTTCTGTTTTTCTTTATTTACGGATTAACTTATTTGTTTGCCTCTGTCTTTCTATTTGTGAAAAATGTTTTTAGTTAAGTTTTTCCTAAGAAATGTATATGCTTCTCTTTTCCCAATTTCCTCGAGAATGGTTTATTCTAGGTTGGAAGTGCACAAACCTTTGCTTTCCCAAAGTGTGTTATGATTGTAAATAAAAGGTAAGACCGTCAAAATCTTAGGATGAAAAGAATTCAAAAGAAACATTGGAGCTGGTGAAATTATAATGATTGTGCAGAGGAGGAAAGTTTACAAATACTGTAAAACAATACAACATGGGGATATTTTCAAGGAAATGAAAGATAATAGCAACTGCCACATTTATACTTAAACTGCTGAACCAGGGATGAACACCCTTGTAGAAAACCTCCATAACCTTGGACGCTTCTCTCACTTTACAAACTGCAAACTTTATCGCGCACTCTTTCACGTTGCTGGTCACAATGATGAACAGGTAGAGCATTGAATCCTTTAACTCCCATTAGGTCTGGCAGACTGTCAAGGTCTTATCGAAATTAAAGGTCTATAGTTCACTTCCTATTTGTCTTTACATGTTTACCTGATTTTATTTATTTGTTATTTTTAGTTTTAGTTCCATTACGATATTCTGTTGTCAAGATGTTACATGTCCGTGGACGTTGTTCCCAGGCTGTTGACTTTTCAACCCGGCACTTCAGGATTGGGATACAATGATAACGATAAAAATTCGTATGTTAGCATTAAAAACAAAAATACTGGTCTGGACCACCCATTTGTATTATTTGATAAAAGCTTATCAAGCTGAGATATACAGAAGTATTACAAACTATGCATACAGGCATATATTCGCATATATATATAATATATATTTTTTTTTACTATACATATATATGCAGTATATATATCTATATACAGTATACATATGTATATATATACATATATTTGTGTGTATGATAGTTTTTTGTTTTATGGTTAACACAAATAACAAAATAACCTGTCTCCTTTGAAAATCGTTTGAAAAAAGACAAGCTGCAGCTTCACAAACATACAGTATTTAGAGGGAGTCATTCGCCCAATTTGTTAAAGCTGAAACTCGTTGCGAAAATCATTGCCCCATGAACTACTACAGCATGAATGGCTTTGCGCTGGGTGGAGGTGAAAGATTTATACATACATATATATATATATATATATATATATATATATATATATATATATATATATATATATATATATATATATATATATATATACTGAATATACACATATATATATATATATATATATATATATATATATATATTATATGTATATATATATATATATATATATATATATATATATATATATATATATATATATATATATATATATATATTTATATATATACTGAATATACACACACACACATATATATATATATATATTATATGTATGTATATATATATATATATATATATATATATATATATATATATATATATATATATATATATATATATATATATATATATATATATATTAGAGACAGGTTTTGCAGTTAAAAGCTATTTTGCAAATTACGTGATCTGGGTTATTTTATTGGAAAATAAGAAGTATAACGTTTTTTGCCCTTGAATTAAGTTTAACTACGCTTAAATATCACGGGTTCTTGTGGGTCGTGCTATATGAGTGTTGAGTGCTTATGGATGTTATGTTTTTGTTTTACTTGTGTATACTACAATGAGATTGAACTGAATATTTAGATGTAAAGAAAACTAAGAATAATTATACAGTAGTTTGATATATATTTCTTGTCTGTTGCTAATCCCTTTTAGGTATTTTAGGCTATTTTCCACACGTATGTTACCCAAATGCATAAGTATGGATATATTTTGGCAGCTTAGGTACACCAAGAGTATATTTTAAATTTGACTTATTCTAGTTTAGAAGAAGCTAACTTTTTGTTGGTATTAAGTTAACATCTTATTTTGTCAATTGCAGACTGGAGTTGGCTTCGTTTTAGTAGTCTAATGCAAAAGATTTAGCGATCACACTAGTTACATGGTACTGTATATAAAACTTGCAGGTAAAAGAAAATTGATAGTGTTAGTTTTTCTGGTGTCAAGATTTGTTTTCCTTAAACTGCTTAGATACACAGCTTGGAACTGAAAATTATATTTGCTTTAACTGTAAACCCTACGTGGAATCCTGTTGTTATTTATTGGACGGTTTTTCTGTCTTTATATTTACACTGTCTGAAGTAACATTGAAATAGATCCTATTTTGTCTTGTAAAATCACTCCACACTCACGGGATTTATTTTGTTATTACCTATAATAATCTAAATGTTATTGTTATCCTTATTCTCTCTGGATTTTGACTTCCATTATTTACGACAGCTTCTCTGGTAGAACTTTTAAACAGGCAACATACCAGAACCCTGATCGAGGAATGAAAGTTCCAGAATAACACAAACCCTACAACGCGAGCAAAGTAAAGAAATAAGCACCCATGTACAGCAAAATGGAACGGAATGACTAATGCTAAATTTAGTTCAGTGTTTTGTGCCCAACCTCTCGAAAGTATTCTTAGCTGTTATCTTTATTTTCTAACGAAATTTAACCTTACTTATTTAGGGCTAAATCTGGAAATGAAATTCCATAGACTCTTAAAACTCCCTGTAGCCTCTTAACCCTAAACTATTTCAACAGAATTTAAAGAAACATTTTCGCATGGTTAGTAAAATTCAACCAGATATAACGAATTTTTCAATTGCATCCGAGTTAGAAATTTTTTGCCTGTTCAGAGAATTCATTATTTGAATGCTTTACTCATGTTTAATTCTTATTTACTTTTTGGCTTTATATATATATATATATATATATATATATTTATGTATGTATGTATGTATGTATGTATGTATACTGTATATATTGTCACGAAGTGTTCCAAGTACCTGGTTATTACACCACTAATTACAGTATTCAAAAATTTATCTCACTTCAGCCAGATAACTGAAATCTCATAACAATAAAAATTACGACTGAGTACCCTAAAGGTAACAGTAATCCCTTAAAAAGCTTATTAATCACATGAAAAATCAGACTGAGTTTATCAAAACAAGTGTGAGGTATCAACAATTAAACAAGAAATATACTAAAGTAGAAGGGCATCACTCTATCAAACAACTTTAACTGTTTCCCTGGTCTTAATTCACTTCAGCAAAACTAAAGGAACAAAACATGTTTATCACTTTGCCTTATGCACACAATTAATCCTGTTCACTGGTGGTCAATAAATAAGACACTTTTTAAACATTTTAAATGCAAAAATTTATTTTTAAATTCAAAATTTATAATTAGAATTCACAATCTGAAAAATTTTACTATTACTTGAAAACAACACAAAATTTAGTTAATTCTTGAGTTAAATTACAAAGGTTAAATTTATCAAGAAATTGAATTAATCAAGCAAAATCTAAACTATCAAGAATTACTCAAGATTTGAAAAGAAAATCTTAGTAAATGAAAATTAAATCAAGTATGCAATGTTAGAGTATCAAGAAATACTTAAATTGCGAAGCAAATAAATGTTAAATCACCGCTATATAAAATATGAATAATTAAGAGATTGCAAACACAAGAACACACAAAGATACACAAAAGATTTACCAAAAACAATTTCACTAAGGCAAAAATCCCTTAATGTACCTTATACCATGGTAATAATAAGTAAAATTCACTTTATCCTACACAAGCTTGTGAAAACTCACAAATTTACGCCAAATGCAGCTGCTTGAGATTCACAAAACACACTTTTTGTTAGGCGCCGTTATGACTATACACACTTTTATTATGGTTATCAGATCTCAAACCTAAGATTAATACCAATGACCACACAAATATTTTACGTTAATTTCTCTCTTTTAAAGGAAGAGAGAGAGAGAGAGAGAGAGAGAGAGAGAGAGAGAGAGAGAACCACACGAATGGTCTCTGAAATCAGAATGAGCAAACTTTTAGGATTCCAGTTAGAAATGAAACAGTCAGATGGTGTCATTATTAAGGCAAAATGTTTTGAAGTGCAATCTTACAAAACATGATGTAATCAGTCGAGACATGCTTTTCTCTCAAAAAGGCGTACATGGCTTGAACAGAAAATTGTATGGGACGCGATCAGAACAATACATATAACATTGCGAAATCATTCGTCTTTTTCTCGTATAAGACAAAAATCTCTCAAGACTCAACTGTTATCCCTCGCTTGTCAGTGCGTTGTTTTGTGATGATAGTCGAAGTAATACAGAGCATTCGCAGAACACACACACGTGTCACTGATATATTACATTACCATTAAAACATATTATTAATTCTAAATTACTCTGTTAAGTTATCTAAATCACTAACTCTTTTGAGATCTGACGTTACACTACATACGATATTTCAACAACTATTATCATTACACATAACACATAACAACTAGAACAGTAAATATATCAAAATCATGGAATGATATACATTTTACAAGGCAAGATCATGAAATTCCTCCCCCTAGAAGATTAGTTATCCCAGGTTTGAATCCAATGATTCACAACAGGATAAATAATCTGCTGTGACATTATTTTTTCCTGAAATGTGTTTCACTTTACATTATATGGTTGCAGGCACAAAGACCACCTGGTCAGTCTGATTCTGGTTTTTCATTTTATTAATAAATGAGAGGGGATTTTGGTCAGACAACACTAAAATTTCTTCATTCTTGGGCCTGTTTACATACACTTCAAGCTTTTTCAGTGCTGTGATTAATGCTAACGTTTCTTTTTGTATGGAGGAATAAATTTTCTGATGCTTTTGCAACTTTGAAAACATGAAACACACTGGATGTAGAATACTGCTGTCATTTTCTTGAAGTAGAACAGCTCCAATTCCACAGTCGGATGCGTCAGCTTGTATTACAAGTTGTATTGAAGTCTGGAGCTTGAAGCACTGGTCTTGAAGTTAAAATGGATTTAACCTTCCCAAATGATTCTTGACATTCTGGAGTCCAAACAAACTTTGTCTTCAGACTGGTTAAGTCAGTTAAGGGAGCTACTACGGCTGAGGAATTTGGACAGAATCAGTGATAAAATCCAGCCATGCCCAAAAATCTTTGTAGCTATTTCCTGATAGTAGGGGGGCAGCCTTACGGATGCCTTCTACATTAGCGTCAACAGGAGCGAGAAGGCCTTTTCCAATTTCAAATCCCAGATACTGAACAGTTGTCTTTCCAGACTCACTTTTTTGTAAGTTAATTGCTAGTCCTGCTTCCCGTAGTTTCTTAAACACTTTCCTCGAAATCTTCAGATGTTCTTCCCATGTATGAGAGTAATTCACAATGTCATCTAGGTAAACACCACTCCTTCTATGGATCCTAGCAGTTGATCCATCACTCGTTGGAATGTTGCAGGTGCATACATCAGACCAAACAGCAAAACAGTGTATTGAAACAATCCAGAAGGAGTAATGAAAGCTGACAACAATTTAGCATTCTCATCTAAAGGAATTTGATAATATCCTTTCAACAAATCTATCTTGGAAACAAACTTGGCTTGCCCAATATTATCAAGTAATTGATGTACAAGAGGCAAGGAATAATCGTCAGCCACACTAATGGAATTCAGTTTACTATAATCAGTACACATCCTAAATAAGCCATCTTGTTTCTTCACTAACACACAAGGAGAACTGTAATGACTTGAACTGGCTTCTGCTAATCCATGCTGCAACAAATACTCAACTTCTGTCTTCAAAACATCTCTGCGAAAAGGTGATAAGCGATTTGCTGTCTGTTTAAAAGGTTTTCCATCTTCTCTAATCTTTATCTCAATGGTTTGTCAGATTGGTACGCCAAGGTACATCTGCAAAAATTTCAGGGAAACTTCTAATCACCTCACTTATATCACCACTTTGCTCAACACTCAGATTTCTGTTTTAGTTTATCCTCCAGATTTTCCAATATGGAAGAATTGTTCATCTTGCCTTCGGCTCCCAATTTGTAACCATCTTCATCCTCTGTAGATGAAGTTGTCTGTGTTATTGATGCTGTAGTCTCTGAGAAGTAAGGTTTCAAAAGATTCACATGTATCTTCCTCTGTTGTTTACTTCTTCCTGGTGTTTCAATCACATAAGTTTGATCACTTAACTTCTCTATTATCTTGTAAGGACCTTGAAATTTATTGGTAAGGAGAAATCTTTTCACAGGTAAGAACACTAGAACATGCTGTCCTACACTAAAACTTCTTAGTTTAGTCTTAGCATCATATCGTCTTTTCATTTTCTCTTGACTTATTTTCAGATTTTCTAAAGAGAATGTTCTAATTTCTCTTAACCTTTTCCTCAAGTTCTTCACATATTTTCCTTGGGTTTTCTCTTGATTTTCTTCCCAATTCTCAGCAAGAATCTTCAATGGCCCTCTCATTTCTCAACCAAAAATCATCCCATTAGGTGAACATCACATACTTTCTTAATAAGCATTCCTAACTTCAAACAACATCAAGGGTAAACCAGCATTCCATTCTCTTCCTGATTCATAACAGTATTTTGTTAACATACTTTTCAGGGTCTGGTGGAACCTTTCCAAGGCTCCTTGAGTCTCTGGATGATAAGCAGTTAATAACTTCTTTCACTCCTAACAAGTTCCTCGCATCCTGGAACAGTTTTGAAGTAAGGTTCATTCCTCTATCACATTGCACAATTTCTGGTATTCCAAACCTGGAGAAAAACTCCACCAACTTCTCAGCAATTACCTTTGCACTTCTACTTTTACAGGAATCCCCTCAGAATACCTTGTCACTGGACACATAAATGTTAACAGTTATTCATTTCCTTTCTTTGTTTTTGGAAGTGGCCCCACCACAGCTATAATTACCTTGCTAAAGGGTTCTCCTCTAACTTCTATGGGTTGTAGGGGGGCTTTCTAAATGGTTTCATTCAGTTTTCCAGCTATCTGGCAGGTGTGACATTCTCGACAGAACCTGCTAGCATCCTTGTGAAGTCGCCAGGCCAGAAAAAATACTTCATAATCTTCTCAACATTCTTCCTGATTCCCATATGTCCAGACTCATGCGCTACTGCTACCACTTGCTTCCTCAATGGATATGGAATCAGAATTTGATGATATTCGCTCCATTCAGCATTTCCTCGTATATCTGCAGGTCGATGCTTCCTCATTAGCAATGCTTCCTTTAGATAGCAACAGGTAGGAGTTTGTTGCATCTCTTCTTGATCAACAACTCTGAAGAACAAATAAGCCAATGTTGTATCCTTCTTCTGCAGTTCCATTAGCTTCTCTCTAGTCACTTGACCAACTTCAAGGGCTGAACTCTCAATATCTGCTAACTCTGCTACTGTAGTTCCACTACTATCATCAGGAACACTCTGACTGCTCTGAGTCTCTTCAATAACAACAGGATCCTCGTCTTCTTGGGAAATCTCTTCATTGCCAACACTTGGGGGAAGCATCACTTTCCTGGAACAGCTCTTCTAAGCTCAAAGATCCTTTGCTTGATCCTTCTTGTGTAGGTAAATCCTCAGTTTCTTCACTTGCAGACGAAGTTCTCTTCACATTCCTGGTAGGTACACAACTTGGAAACAGGTGGGGGTTATTCTTCTCTAAATCTACCACAGGACTAATCCTCAACAGTTTGTCTGTCACTGTAGGACAAGGAATAAATGGTACACCACCTACTCCATTACCCAAATTGTTATGAACCACACCTTGGTTCATCAGGTTCTATCATCAATTACAGAGAGATGGACTGGAAAGACTGGCAGAAGCCGAGACAACGACGGGGAAAGGGGAACAACAAAACCAGCAAAATAACCTTAAAACTAGTTTATTAACATTAAGATATGTACCTATTTACAAATGAGTCAAGTCTGGTAAAAATCAATAAATAAATAAACATCAAACAACCAAAGAGTCAGTTAATAAAGATGTAGCAAATTTAGTTAAAAATAAAACATTACCGTCAAAACATCAAATCAAAGTTAACACTCGCGCTACATCAAGAAAACACAAACATTCCAGACAGCATAATGATTAAAAGTGGCATCATTTATTAACATAAACCGTGGCATAACCAGAAATACAGCAAAATCAACATTCTCTGTCACCAATTCACAGGACAGGTGCAAGTGGCATATAGGAGTTACCTCTTCTCCTCCTATACCCTTCAAAATAACTGAATCTCCTGTGAGATTCTTCTCCAAGTGTGGGTGAGCACCACTAACTAACACACTATGGTTACTCCCCATATCACGTAATACCTTGACTGGTACCTGCACACTCCCTCCTTGAGTTGCCAGCATACCTTCATAGATATATGGTTTAAAAGCCTCTAAGCTGCTCAGCCACTCACTGCTTGAAGTTACATTTCCACTGGTTGCTAAACACTGCTTATTTAGTCTCAGTCTTCCCAACTGCCTCAGTCTTCCCAACACTGCCCCCCATAGTTTGGTTCACCTGGTTACCTTTAACCACTTGGCTGAATGGCTTGGTCTGCTGTTGTCTGATAATCTCGACTGTAGTGTCCTGCTCTTTCACATTTGAAGCAGACTTTATTAGTCTTCTGTATCTGTCTTGAGAAACTGGATGATGAGGATTTGACATTTGATTGTAGAGGGGTTTTATGTGGCTTTGTATTGGTAATACCACTAGAAGGATTCCCATTTGTAATACTCCTGAAATTTGGATGAGACCTAAAACCTGTGCATTGTTGGTTCTGGTATCTGACACTATAATTCCTTTTGCTACAAAGTATGTTAAAATCTTCACTCAGCTTAGCAGCTTTGTCAAGTTTCTTAACCTCTCTCTCTCTCTTGAATAGGCTCTTATGTGTTCAGGAATTCCTCTAAGATACTGCTCTAGGACAACCAACTCTTCAAGTTTGTCCATAGATTTAACTTTAGCAGCCTCCAATCATCATTTGAAACATCTTACTTTGTAGGCATAATCCAAGAAAGTCATCTTGTCATCCTTTCTCAAAGATCTGAATCTTTCATTGTAATATTCAGGGGTCATCTGGTAAACATGTAGCACATTGTGTTTGTGTACCTTGTACTCTTTACACTGATCAGCGGATAAGGCTAAATAGGGACTTCTTCCTTTACCAATGAGAACACTCTGTAACAAGACTGACCATTTATCGTCTGGCCATCCCATACCTGAAGCCACTTTTTCAAAGTGATAAAAAAACTCATCTGGAGCTTCTTCTGTAAACTTTGGAATTAACTTCTGCACTCTTACAACAGCAAATAGAGGGTCTGAATTACCTTGGATAGGGTTAGACGGTGTTACAGGTAATGTGGAGCGAGCTTCTAATAATTTCATCTCTCTTTCATAATCTTCCTTCTTCCTTCCTCTCTTGCTTTTTCTGCTTGCATTTTCAGCTTAATCAAGCTGTCTTCTGCAGGTATGTGTCTAAGCTCTGCCTCTGCATCACTTTTCTCTTTCTTTAGCTCTTGCTTATTTATAAACTCTACCTCAGCTACATTCAACACTCTTGTGTTAATTCTAACTCATCTTCATCAATTATTTTACCAGAGTCCATCAATGCTTGAATTGCAACACATCTGGTTTGTGCCTAAATCCTACTACTAGACACATTTCCCCCACATGCCACTGCTAAAGCAGTCCACTGTGCCTTAGTGAGGTTGGATTCAGATAACTCTTAGATGGAAGGAGCTGCTAAAAATTCCTAAACATTGAACAGAGCCACTTTCTCTAAGTTACTCAACTAATAATTCACAATATAGTGCAAAGATAACTATGTGGTCACTCTCCTATCAAAAAATCCCTGACACCACCAGTATAAACCATAAACCAGAGTGATATTTTGTTTTGTTCCCTGGTCTGGGCACCAAATTCTCTTATTGTCACGAAGTGCTCTAAGTACCTGGTTATTACACCACTAATCACAGATTTCAAAAATTTACCTCACTTCAGCCAGATACCTGAACTCTCATAACAATAAAAATTATGACTGAGTACTCTAAAGGTAACAGTGATCCCTTAAAAACCTTATTAATCACATGAAAAATCAGACTAAGTTTATCAAAACAAGTGTGAGGTATCAACAATTAAACAAGAAATATACTAAGGTAAAAGGGCATCACTCCATCAAACAACTTTAACTGTTTCCTTGGTCTTAATTCACTTCAGCAAAACTAAAGGAACAAAACATGTTTATTGCTTTGCCTTATGCACACAATTAATCCTGTTCACTGGTGGTCAATAAATAAGACAATTTTTAAACATTTTAAATGCAAAAATTTATTTTTAAATTAAAAATTTATAATTAGAACTCACAATCTGAAAAATTTTACTAGTACTTGAAAACAAAACAAAATTTAATTAATTCTTGAGTTAAATTACAAAGGTTAATTTATCAAGAAATTGAATTAATCAAGCAAAATTTAAACTATCAAGAATTACTGAAGATTTGAAAAGAAAATCTTAGTAAATGAAAATTAAATCATGTATTCAAGAAATACTTAAATTGCTAAGCAAATAAATGTTAAATCACCACTATATAAAATATGAATAACTAAGAGATTGCAAACACAAAAACACACAAAAATACACAAAAGGTTTACCAAAAACAATTTCACTAAGGGAAAAATCCCTTAATATACCTTATTATGCCATGGTAATAATAAGTAAAATTCACTTTACCTTACACAAGCTTTTGAAAACTTTCACAAAATCACCCCAAATGCAGCTGCTTGAGATTCAAAAAACACTTTTTTGTTAGGCGCTGTTACGAATATACACACTTTTATTATGGTTATCAGATCTCAAATGCTAAGATTAAT
>NC_089744.1:59416598-59436598 GCF_040412425.1 Macrobrachium rosenbergii
GACCTGCAGAAAACCAGAAGGTTAAAACATTCCGAAGTGTCAACCTTTAAAAAAAAATATATATATATATATATATATATATATATATATATATAGTATATATATATTGTCATAAGAGGGGGTCCATGGGAGAAGGAATAGTGAATGCTTTATAGTACGGACTGCCTTATGGGCCAAGGGGGTCCCCGAATATGAACAAAAGGAATGCTAATGGGACTTACCTTCAGCTTTTCATTGATTAACCCAGGGAACGAAGGTCGCCAATTTGGAATTAGAACTCTCTTTACATTAAAGGGGTTTTATTTACAGAAAATGGGCAAGTATGATAGACCAAAAATACAGCAATTTACAGACAAGCAAGTCAAATATGATAGGCCATAAATGCAGTAATTTACAGACAAGCAAGGCAAATATGATGGGCCACAGATGCAACAATTCACATTACAGCAAAGCAAATATGATATGCCCAAAATGCAGCAATTTACAGACAAACAATAAAATGAACGGGATAAATCTCATGATAGTGGCAATTAGTTTCTGCAAGTTGATTTCTCTGTTGGCAATGGATTCCTGCGATCAGGCTGCGACCAGGAATGGTTGGGAAATTTGGATGGCTGTCAGTAAGGGATATCATGGCATAGTTTTGCGAACTGGGCAGGGTTATGCAGTCTCCTGGAAGAGAATTCCGGAGTTAGGACAAACATGTGGGTACAAGAGAAATCTCCCTTGTTACTAAACAGAACACAATGAATATTCTTAACTTCTAAATCTTAGCCCAATTTAACACTATGAGGGAGGACTTAATTACAGGTTATGAGGCTACTGAACAAAGGCACTTTAAAGGCTGACTGTGGATGGCTCGGCTGACACAAAGGGAATGCCGTAAGTGGAGATGAGAATTGGAAAATCGTTGAGATGCAGTAAGAAAGAATTGACTAGATGGAAGCAGGGGGGTGGGGTGGGGGGGGTGTACTGGCACAAACTAACTCTCAGACTTTACCTTACTTAGACGAATATTTGAGCTCTTAATACAGCATCGGCGTGCCCTTTGAGTCGCATAAGTTGGCCAGCTCCCCAGGAAAATGGGGAGGAAGACGTCTGTCTCAGGTCATGGCTGCGAAATCTCTGCCTTCCTGTTTCAAGTTGATGTGGGCTGCTGTGTTTGTGCCTATGTCCAGGTGTATCTGAAAGAGGTCTGCAGCCAGTAAGGAAGTCAAGGGAAAAACGGTCTGACAGGCTATGAGGTTATAGCTTAAGACCCTAGCTTCCCCTTTGAGCGGCTTGTGTCCCTAGTGCCTATAACCTCCCTGAGCGTACTTCAAAAACATTACCCCAAAAGTGGGGGCAGGAATTTAGGTGTGTATTTGTAGCAGCGGGGTTGAAGAAGAGGGATCTATTGTTTTGGCATGCCCGGGTATTTCCTGACAGGCGAGAATGGAATGTAGGGGACTGTCTTAGCTCAAAGAATGAGCGTTAGCCTTGGTTTCCCGCCGATTTCTCGGCCTATGCTTCAGATGAAAGGTGGTTTTATTCCTAAACTAATTTATTTCCTAGCTGCCTGACGAGGAGGAATGTAAATCCGTGAAAAAAAAAAAAAAAAAAAAAAAAAAAAAAAAAAATATATATATATATATATATATATATATATATATATATATATATATATATATATATATATATATATATATGTGGAAATGCTAACTAGAAAACTTGCGTGAAATTCATGTTCGTAAAGAGGTTTTCTATTCCTATTGACTCGTTCTCTACACCGGCATGCTTTGAACTTTTTCTCTGCTTCCATTTTCCCTGCTTCCTACAATTCTTCATTTTACAAGAGATTGCTTTATAAATTTCTGAAAAGAAAACTATTGTGCCGGATTTGTCTGTCCGTCCGCATTTTATTCTGTCAGGACTTTTTTCTGTTTGCACTTTTTGTGTCCGCCCTCAGATCTTAAAAACTTCTGAGGCTAGAGGGCTGCCAATTGGTATGTTGATCATCCACCCTTCAATCATCAAACATACCAAATTGCAGCTCTCTAGCCTCAGTAGTTTTTATTTAACTTAAGGTTAAAGTTAGCTGTGATCGTGCTTCTGGCAACGATATAGGATAGGCCACCACCGGGCCATGGTTAAAGTTTCATGGGCCGCGGCTCATACAGCATTATGCAGAGACCACCGAAAGATAGATCTATTTTCGGTGGCCTTGATTATACGCTGTAGCGGGTGTACAGAAAACGATTGCGCTGAAGAACTCTGGCGCATTTTTTTTGTGTGATGTTAAACCTAGTTCTTATTCCTTTCCTTTATTATTAGGCTTGGATTATGCAATTATAATACGTTATCAGTTACATCTGGCTCTGATTAATAAGGCTGATAAATTAAAAGACTTGAATGCTGTAAAAACATTCTACATCTTTTCGATTTCAACCCTGATGAAAGTAATATATATTAATAAAGAAACCAGAGAAACTAAATATTAAAATATAATTCTATTAGCTCTTCTGCCGTTGTTTATTCTTCGTTAAAATACACATTTTTTGAAAGGAAAAAGTTATACTGCATCTGTCACAGTGAATGAACTATTTCAACATAAGATTTGATTTTTTTTAAAGTGGGTAAATTTCAATAGAAGTAAAGCTATTTTGGGAAAATCTATTGCTGAATCCTTGTGTCTTCACGCAAAGAACGGAACTTCAAAACACCTTGAGCTAAAGGGTGAATATCTTTCTAGCATTTCAATGAGACCCTCGGGTAAGATCTTGCAGGAATCAATTTCCGGAGGATCAAAAAGATTCGACCCGATCAAGCCTGCTACTGATGGGTCCCTTCGGGGGACGCCTTCAAAGGCTTTGGCCTCCAAGGGCTGTCGCCATGAATAAGGGATAGTATTCCGCTCTTTCACAGTCGATGATATGTGTCCGGACAGGGAATATTAATGGAGAAACTCCACGCATGAATTTACAACGATCCTGTAGGCGACGCGAATACTGGTCGTGTATGGCGTCAAGCAAGATTCCAACATAGGCCGTAACGTACGTTTGGGAGGACCCTTTAAAGGGCGGCCTGTACCTAGGTAAGATAGCAAAGGTGAAGTCAACAATGTAGAACCACATCATTTCAGATCAGTTCTAGAAATGCAAGTTTCTTCAAAAGAAGACTCGTTGCAATTCAAGTCCTATTTGCCAGTTGATATCTGCTGGCGTGTGATTGATATACGATCATGTGGGAGTCGTACAAAAATAGTCCCTCGGTCACTGTTAGTTTTCTGCATCAGACCGTAATCAACCGTTACTCACATCGGACTCCCAATGTATTCTGCAAGATTCTAAACTTCCGTTTACCAGATGAGTTCGTAGTCCTATGGATTTGCTTACAAATGATTGATTACGTGAGCTCTTATGCCAGATATTTCTGGAAAGCATGCACGCATGCATATATAAAGGAAGAGGAAAAAAGGGAGGAACGTTTTACTTAAATAATGACTGCTGAAGTGGCGGGATGGCAAAATGATAGTTTAAAAAAAAAGAGCATTTGAAATTTTATTTCGCTGCTGATTAAATGAAACCAGTTGTGGAGGGGCTGGTTCAGAATGTGACTGTTTTAGAGACGCGTGAACTGGAGGAAGCAGAAGTGAGGGTAGCATGGAAAGAAAATATAGTTAGGAGTAAATATGCAGGAATAGAAGCTTATAAATACATTTGAAGTGTTCAAAGATAAATTCACAAGGCAACGAGGAGTGTTTTCATGAAAGGAGAGGGGGAAGAGTCATGTACAGACTAATTGCAAAGGGGAAGAATAGAAAGCTAGGAACTGAAAGGCTCATAATTAAGCTTCTGTGGTACAGTAGTGTCAGCAGAGCCTTGCGACGACGAAGACTCACAGTTATTTTCCATCCAGAAGAATTGTTCCATTCTGTGACAGAAAATACATTAGAAAGTTGTTACATATAACATCATATCAATACTATGTATAACTGGGAAGGTACAAGGAAGAATTTTAATCTAGAAAATAAGCCCGTGAAAAGGGTATGCTTTATAGAAGAGCAATAGTTTAACGCAGAGGAGTATGCTTTGATCAGACGTTTTTTGTGGATATATATATATATATATATATATATATATATATATATATATATAGATTATGTATGTATGTATATATACACATATATAGATTATGTATGTATGTATATATACACGCGTGTGTCTGTGCATGTATACCAAAGACTAAAACTGGATGTGGCAAATATTACCGAACTTCAAACATGCAAAGATACGGAGGCAATAACATTTGTTCGAATTATTTCAGAGCCTTTCCAAAACCTCTACTGTTCCCATAAAGTCAAGAAGAGTAGAAAAATTCTTCAATACTTCAGTTAAAGAAAAAGAATTCTTAATAAACAGAGCACCTGCTGACTTTTGTTTCGAAATATGACCAAAGTTACGAAATAAATTCAAAAGTTGAAGGAATAAAATTTCAGATTCTCTTATTTATACAAGTTTGTTCAGCGGTGACATTTAAGCTTTTTCTCTTACGTTTCTAAATATTGCGGCTTTAGGGGAAAGAAAATTTTATACCTCGAATGTAAATTTATTTTAGCGCAGAAGTTTTCTTTGTGGAAGAATTGCCAGAATACCTCGCTGTAGTCTTAGGTAAATTAAAGTATTTTACTTGATAGGAAAATACTGGAAAATACTCCGGTTAGGTAACAAATATACAATTACAGTTACAACTTTAATCAAATAAGAAATAAACCACGCAAATTCAATAAAACTGAATATTAAAATGTGCACTTCTCCTGCTGATATACTCATAACATCGCCGTAATATAACACCTCGTATGTATGATTATTTTTCTGCTTAGGTGTATATAAGAATACTTGTACTTGCGTACATACATACACATTCATACATACATACATACATACATACATTCATGTATACACACACATCACCTTACCCAAATGTCTTTTCCCCCAACATGGGTTGGCCTAGCAAAAAAAAAGGGGGGGGGTGGCAAAAGAAAACAAAGCCAGTCAATTCCGTGTCCATTCTTTCATTCTTTAATGAATGATGAAAGACTTTTGAACCATTGCCACAGCATCAGCCGTGTGCTCACCTTCAGTCCCCTACATGACCAAACGACCTCAAAACGTTCTGTACGAACTTCTTTTTTCCAGTCCATCGGCTGTACCCCAAAAAATAAGAAATTGATACAATCTGGGTTCAAAGATTCACCATTATATATAGACAGATGGACAAGTAGCCATGAACTCCAAAAAAGCATAATGAATTTCCCAATATATAAACACATGATGTGTTTATATATTGACTACAGGTACTGAATTACAGACGGGGCCATGGGGATTATGAATTGAACCTCATCGTATATCTAACCTTCTATTCAGCATATTTTTACGATTTTGATGTGTAACTCCTGATTATCAGTGCTATAAAACACAGTGGTTGCACTAAAGGGATTCTGTCTGGGAGAGCCATCTTTGAGAACCACGTGGCCCCCCACTGAATATTTACTGTTATGTTTATTTTTCTACTCCATTGCTGTATTTTCTGCCGACTATCTATGGCTAAAGATAAGTACAGTAGCTGGTTCCTGGTCAGTCTTTACAGACAGTTGTTGGAGCGTAGTTGGGAAGGAACTTCATCAATTGTAAGAATATCTCCTTTTGCCATCTTGACAAAAGGTGTGAGATACTTCCCGCTGGGGAAGCCCTAGTCTCTGACCTCTGTCACGGGATGCCTTGTTATTTTACCGTGTCATATTGATAATCATGAGCCCAGTTTTGTGGTTCTAGTGATGTTTTAGGGCATCTTGCATATTCAGTTTGCTGCTTTTGTCATTACTTTCATGGAACTAAAATTCTAGAAACTCTGTTATGGCAGCTTATAATATGAATGTTACTCATTTGTTCTGCTTAGAACTGGTTGTATGCTCTCTCTCCTTTCTATTTAGTCTGAGGCAGGTCATAAGCAACGTCTGCTGGAGCATTGCTACTAACGGGAATGCTATTAGGCCCCAAATGTTCTTAAGATTTATTCATGTTTTGGAAAAAATGCAGGAACTTCATTACAGTACACTAATAGAATAGTCTCGGACCACTCCTCAATGAACTGGTTTAAGACTAGAACCTTTTCTACCGTCTTATTTATGAGAGCATTTTTTGGCGGTCTCGTCTATTGTTTGGTTTCCTGGACCACTGTATAATTCTACTTCGTGACATGACTTTTCCTCCTGCTAAGTATATATAATACCCAAAGTTCCTTCTATTGATGCACATGCACGAGCAAGCAATATTTCGACAAACTCCAGATAAAACGTCTAAAACACTCCTGTTGGCAACTGATGAGATATAGTCGTTCAAGGTATGCAAAGAAAAACTTCAAGGTCTTAGAGCATAATGGACTTTGCATGATTAAGTTTGGTTCTGGTCTTATTATATTTGCTCCTAATATTTTCATTGTTTTATTTGCTGGATTTATGTCCCTCAGACAGAATAGAGGCCCGCATTGTGCAAAATATAGGATACCTTAAAAGATGATCGGAAACCTCAGTTGTTAGAACTGTCATCAGACACTCGGGATTTACAAATGTATGGAAGATATCCATCCTCAGAATATTGCTATAAAACTGTACAGTAGATGTTTCCAGGTAATATTACAGTCTTTAGAATAGTGTTGGATTCGGTATCACAGCAATGTCATTAAAGCCTAATGCCTTGCTTATTTTTATGATGGATTTATAGGTATGAGCATAGTAGACATTACTTTTCGTGAAAGTACAGGTTTTTTTTTATTGGTCCAGGAGATATTTTTCCTTTCACCAACAGATTGATTGCTCGTGTTAAACTTTCCTATCCTTTAGTATCATTACCAAATGTGCCATCGGTTGTATTCAAGTTTATTAGTCACCATAATTTTTTTCCAGCTTCCATATATTTTGCTGGATGGAAAAGAATATTCTTGTCATGTTTTTCTTTTATCTTTAACTGTACGCGGATACCAGTATTCAGTTATAACTAAATTTCCCATTGTAAAAAGAGAGTCTAATACGAATATTAATTTGAAAAGTTAACAGTAATTTAGCAGTGTAAAAACTCTTACCAAATAAACGCTTTCATAACTCACATTCCAAAGCCAAAGTTGGAGGAAAATTAATTCATATATATATATATATACTGTATATATATACAGTATATTTGAATGAAAATTGTGTGGTCGTTATGCCGTTACGCGCATTAAAAACATGAAGTATGTATATTATTATTATTATTATTATTATTATTATTATTATTATTATTATTATTATTATTATTATTATTATTATTATTATTATTATGATAAAACCATCTCTGTACATTAGTCTTAACTATCTGAACGTAAAACAAAATATGAACTCAAACATTTATATCAAAGTCTGGCGGGTTGAGCCGCCATGTAGAATGGGGAAACTAGCACGTATTAACTGGTATTATTAGCGTGCATTACATTGATTAAGTTTAATTACAAATGGGTCATTAACATAATGACATTACCTGAGTGTTGCTTCTGCTGGGTACAGCTAACACGTCCCAATATCAGATATTAATCATAATTCGCTTGAGGATTGTTTGCTCATCTTTGCAGAATCTAATAAACTGGCGAATGTTTATATGGGTGACGTCTCTGCCCTTTGATGAATGATTTTTCATCTAAATATCATATGTAAGTTTTCCCAAAGGTTTTATTCAAACAAACCAATTTCATTCAGAGTGAAATGAAAAATATCCCTTAAACTAGGATGAATATTGTCTTCATTTAAAATTTACACTGTCTTTTCTAAAAGTTGTCATGCAATATTAAAACCTTGATCTTTTATGAAATAATAAGCAATAACAGATCGCCTGAAAAAAAAGTAATAAAAGAAATTTTTAGATAAAGCATTGAAGAAAAAGCAGGATATGCAGGTTTATTAATTTTCTCTAGAAGATGACATGATCGAATTTTCACTGGATCAAGGTGGTATGTCATTGATCTGTACAGTAGTGTGACGCACGCAAATGAAAGATCAGCAGTGTTTTTAAAAAGAGCAACAAAATAAATAACATCTCGGGGAAAATTATCACGCTAACTTGTCATCAATACATAATAAACGACATGGAAGTGCCATGCAAATATATGCATAAAAAAAGAATGTCATGGGAAAAAATTATTTCTTCAGGTGCACAAATTTATAAATGATACAAGGGATTTTTAAAAAGACGTTTAATTAAAAATCCTATCAAAAGAAATGAGACAAATCCGTTTTGTGAAGGAGGCGTTTATGAGTCTTTTCAAATGTGAAAAACATATTGAAAAATAGCACAAAACATAATGCCCTAGAATTATTATTCAATAAGGCTTTTCCAAAAAGAAAGGAAAATATGAACGAATAATGTGGACGGCCTATGGATTTAAATATAAGAGAAATAACTGGTTGCATTTCAACATTTGCCATGCATAATATATATATTATACATATATATACTGTATATATATACACACATATATATATATATATTTATATGCATATATATATACAGTATATATATGTATGTATGTATGTAACCTTTGTCTTTCGAGGTGTTATGTAATGTAATATGATTTTGATTCGTCATACATATATATATATACACACACATACATATACGCAAGGCATTAGGCTTCAATGACATGGCTGTGATATCGAATCCGACATTATTCTCAAGACTGTAATATTACCTGGAAACATCTATAGTTTTCTAGCAATATTCTGAGGATGGATATCTTCCATAAATTTGTAAATATTCTGATGTTAATTGTTAGAGACTGATGTCAGCATGACCACAAGATTTAGCAAATGAATCAGATATTTAAAAAATTCATGGTACTGACAAACGCAGCCTTAAAATACTTATCTTTATGGAAATGTTTTCTGCTCAGAATTACGTTATCTTACATATTCCGAAATATTTGCGTGATCTCATGCTGCACCCTGTATGTATATATATATGTAATATATGTATATATATACACACATTTATATTTATATTTATATATGTATATGTAAATACAGACACACATATGCACACATAAATGTTTATATACATATATATAATATTTCAATAGAAACAATTCCCTCTTAAGAGGGCACTGTGGTTATTACAACTGCTTATGTATCTGGTAAAAATTGACCCATAGATTCTTTACATACTCACACACACACGCTCGCACACACACACACACACACACACACATATATATATATATATATATATATATATATATATATATATATATATATATATATATATATATATATATATATATATATATATATATACACATATATATATATACACATATATACACATGCAGGATGTAACATGAGATTACGCAAATATTTCGGGAAATGAAAGAAAACGTAATTCTGAGCAGAAAATATTTCTATACAGATATGCATTTTAAGGCTGCGTTTGTCAGTACAATGAATTTTTAAAATATTTGATTATCATCAACACTGCTCTCAGGCGAGCGAGGTTGTATACTGTAGGTTGCAGTAACCTGGGATGTGAGGCAAGTTTATTGCATAGTCTTTTAATCATAGTTTTTTCTTGCCCGTTATTGATCAATGTAACATTAGAATCCCTTCAACTAGTGAATCACTTTGAACAGACTTCATGTAAAATGATGTTAATGATTAGCTTATAGCGGTACCATATGGCTCTATGTGTCATGAAAATATTGTAAATGTTGCTTGGAACCATTTATTTCTGACCGCTGAATTATCGGGCGCTATTGTCCTGTCGTCCCATCGTCACGAAATTGTTGAATCAGGAGTCAAAGACTAGGCCTACAATGCCTATGCTGACTGAGTGATGGTGACAGTAGTCACGACGACAAGAAAAAGCAGGGAAGGAGGATATTGTATATTTTGGAATAATGTCAGCATTTGTACCTCTTTCGATTACTGTATGGATAGGCTACCTTTGATTGGTAGGAGGAAGGAAGGGAATTCCCAGTAATGTTCCCAGTCTTTTTTTTTTTTCTTTAAATGGAGATGAAAGCTTTTCCATTGAAGTGCTTTTCTCTTTGACTGGTGTCTGATAAATACTTTTGATGGAAAGGGAGAGATTTATAATAATACATTTTAATTCTTTGATTGGTGTCTAGTGAATAAGCCTAGCTTTGATGGAGGGGAGGTTCAATTAGCTTGCTTTTCTTGTATTTCAAAACCGTGTTATCTAAAAACCATTTAATTGAACTATTGCTGAAGTAAGTTTGGAGCATAATTATCCTTATCACCTTAAATTTTCAAAGTGGCTACCACTGGCGTTGGTACATAATGACGCTCTTTGCAAATTGGAATTCATACATTTTCTCGGAAGTTCTGGCTTGTTTTTGATGTGCTGTGAAACTTACATTATTCTCTGCAGAAGTTCCTGATTGTTGTTAGTTTTATTGTACACTAGCTGTTTCATGTATCCCCGGAGATAATAATCCAGCGGTGTTAGGTTTGATGATCATGCAGGCTAATTGTGTGGTCCTCCTCACATCATATCCTCATATTCCACACAACTGAAAAGGCAAGGCATTTTCTCCAGTTCCTTGCTCTCAAAATAAAACAGAAATTTGACACATGTAATCTGGCAGACACGCCCACTTATCTTGGCTTTTGGAAAAGCGAGGCTGTTGAGAGTGACAAGTGATCTGATCAGCTGATTGCTTGTCTCTCTTCATCCTCCCCCCCCCCCACCATTATATTATCCCAGAGTGCTCCGTCATCCTGAACTTTATCTCACTCTCCTGAGACCAGTGTTAATGACGAAAGGTTATCTTTAAAATTCACCTCACTGAAAAACGAAGTCTGAAAATGCATAACTTTATAGACCATTTTCTACTCAGAATTATTTTTTCTTTCATTCCCCGAAATATTTGTCAATATATGTGTGTGTGTGTGTGTTGGGGGATGTGCATATTTATATATGTACATTTATATATATATATATATATATATATATATATATATATATATATATATATATATATAAATGTATATATATATAAAGGATATTTATATATGTATATTTATATATATATAAATATATATATATATATATAATATATTTATATATGTATATTTATTTATATATATATGTATATATATATATATATATTTATATATATATATATATTTATGTGTATATATATATATATACATTTATATATATATATATATATATATATATATATATATATATATATATATATATATATATATATATATATATATATATATATATATTGTCATAAACTGGGTCCTTGGGGAGGAGGGAATTGGAACAGTTTATACTTATTGGCTGCCTGCGTACCAAGGGTAGCCCGAGTTTATGAACAAAAGGAGAAACTACGGGAAACTCACCTTAGAAACTTCCTGGATTTACGTAAGTAATGAATGTCACCATTTGGAATTAGAATTCTTTTACAGTTTAAAAAGGGGTTTATTTACAGAGAATGGGGAAAATATGCAAGACCAAAGAAAGAATGTAAAATGCAAACCATTTACAACACATAAATTACATACGATCGAGCAATAATGCAGTAATTTGCAAATAAGCAATGTAAATAGGAGGGGCCACAGATACAACAATCCCCGTTATGACAAATTACTCTGTTATGTTAAAATTACATCAAGTCACAGACGGTAATACATTGGAAAGGGTGGATTCCAGGGTAATGGCAATCAGTTAATTAAGATGATTGCTGTGGGGTCAACGGATTCTTGCGATCAGGCTGCGACCAGGAATGGTTGCGAAATTTGGATGGCAGTCAGCACTAATGGGGCATAGATTTGCGGACTGGACAAGATAGGATGGCTCCTGGCCTACAGATGTGTGCGCTAAACATGAGAGACTTGGCCGGTTACTGAATTTAGCTTTAACCAGCATAAAAGGAAGGAAGCGCCGGACGTGCTTCCGAGACTGGAGTCTGGAGGCCTCTGCCACCTCCCGGGAAAAGTGCGCGCCTTCCATAGTTGTTTGCTTTGAAGTCTATGCCTGCCTGTCGATCTGCAAAGAGTCATACAGCCAGCAAAGGAGTGGAGAAAAAGTGGCCTTAAGATTAAGTTCTTAGAGGTTAAGTTCCTATCTATCTCACAGCCTGGCTGTGTCCCCCCATGCCCACAATGGCCTAGCTACTCCCATATCACGTGATGGGTGTGAATGGGGGGTCCCTGTTGTCTATTCCAGGTCAGCTGAGGTGGGAGGCTACCCCTACATGAGTGAAACACTGGCTCTAACTGCTTTTCTCTGGTTCAAAATACGCTTGGTCTTATCGCACCCGTCATGTTTTCTTGGCCCTACAGTCAAATGAAAGGAGAAAATGCTTCACAGACTAAATGACTCACTGGCTGCTAAATGAGGGAGGGATAAATTCTTAAGAATATATATATATATGTGTGTGTGTGTGTGTGTGTGTGTGTGTAACCTTTTTCCCCTCAAGGCGTTAACCTTCCAGTGGTGTAATATAGTTTTAATTCGTCATAACACTGATTATTTGCAAGTCTTTTCTTCTCTGTAAATTATTATTATTATTCAGAAGATGAAACCTATTCATATGGAACAAGCCCACAGAGGCCATTGATTTTAAATTCAAGCTTCCAAAGAATATGGTGTTCATAGGAAGAAGTAAGAGAAGGTAAAGGGAAATACATAAAGAAGAGATCCCACTTATTAGAATAGAAAAAAAAAATAAATAAATAGATAAAATGTATTAAAATGCAAGGAGAATAATATTACGTTAGTAATGTTTTGCATCTTTGCTTGAACTTCCGAAGTTCCAATTGCCCTACATCCTCTGGGAAGTTGTTCCACCGTCCAACGGTGTGAGGAATAAAGCTAAAATTCGGACGAGAGATACCACAAACTAGCTTATTCTACTAGGAATGTAATATTATTTTAGTCAAACAAACATACCGTTTAACTGGTGAGATAGTTTAATGGACGCAAAAGAAAATGTATTACATTTGCTTTCATTTCAGTATAATATGCCAAGTTGATGATTGTGCATACAAGAAACACCTAGCCTAGCCTAAAAAAATTCTAGGGTTTTGAACTTTAAAATTTTCAGTAAATCAAGACAAGAACTAATTTCCTGCAGCAGTATTTAGTGTGAAGTTAGGTTTCGACAAATTCCTCCACCTCCATATTGAGAGGGCAAGAAGAAAATCATAAAAACGCCGGAAATAAAAAAAAAAAATAGTTTCTTTTTCCGAAGCAAACTTTGATGGGGAACCAAATTAAGTTTTTCCCTTCTCTAACTTTGGAATCTCTTTAGCAAACTTTGTTCATCTGGTGGTATATTGGTTTACACTTTTACCTGTGTCAGGAAAAATATTAACGCTTGCCATCCCCCGTCATCCTCCCTCTCCTCCTCTCCTCTCCTCTACGTTCATTCTGTTTTCTAAGGATTTTTCGTTGTTATGCTGTTGTTATTTAACTTACACCTTCACACCATCCTTCACCTCTGCTGGTTACTGTTTGCCCTGTATATGTCTGCTCTTTATAACTGATTTTCATTAATATACTGTTTTCATTACTAACCACTAAAGTTTATAATTTCTTAACGTTACATTATTATAACTTTTAACAGACCCACTCAACTAACCATTTCACATTTGATCCACATTTTACGTCGTCACTCTGTCAAACCGTTCCATAACTCTCTCTCTCTCTCTCTCTCTCTCTCTCTCTCTCTCTCTCTCTCTCTCTCTCTCTCTCTCTCTCTCATTTGCCCATGAGTTAAGATTCCATAGTGTGATTTCCTTGCATCAAAGCTTCCAACTTTCATCATCTTTACTTGTATTTTTGTGTGAAAATAATTTTATCATTACTTTAGAACGAGACATTTTATTTGTTATTTTTTCATAATCTCTTAATATTTGTATTATTTTTCACTTTGAATATAATTTGTCATATTACACTTATGATTTTGTAAAAAAAAATCATGTAAACATTAATTTAATAATCAATTCGTTTTTAGTCGAAAAATTCCTTCTAATTCCATTCAAGGTTTATTTTTTATCACTGGCTAATTATATTTTGCATATAACTAAAATAAATACACGTAGAAACTTTAATGTTGTTCTTGACTGCTGGCTGTGTTCTTTCTTGCAAAAATAGAACCAAAGCTTGGTGCTTAGAAAATACCGCATGCAATTATCAGTAATTATACGCTCCACTGGCAGTCTACAGCAAAGTTTTGCTTCCTGAGTCATTTTTCATAATATTTTTAATTTTAATATTTCAGGATATCGTCTCAATTGTTTCTGAAACCGATGTGATACCCTAAGATCTTCGTAGGCCTGAAACAGGCATTTCGTCATCTGAACAAATATCTAGGAAGTGGGGGCAGCTTTTAAAGCTCATGCTATCAAGTAAGTCTGTTTGATTAGTCATTATCTTTCCTGTGTTCCTTTTGATGTCTGTTATACTTTAAGGTATAACGAAGTTTTAGTATCATGAAACATCAACCTGTCATCAAGCAGTTATCCTCTGTTTAATAGAAAGTTTCGAGGTAGGCCGTTCCTCATATCTTTTTACTCTTACCTTTATGTCGAAAATATAGTTGGTGAAATTGATTAACTTCAAGAAGTCTTAATTTCAGTGACTCTAAAATCTGAAACAAAATTATTACGCCATGGGACTGACACATTATGCTTAACTATACCCAAAAAATCTTAATGTAGGATGACAAAAAGAAGGAAAAATAAATTTTAATAACAGAAATGAAACTGATATATTTTTTAGTTGTACTGCCGTGAGGTTTAGATCAATTGTTACGGATATAACATTCAGTAACATATTCACAGAAAGTTCCTAAAAACAGCATTCATAAATTCTGGAGTAAATGTGGCACTTTCAACGACTGGACGTTAAAATGGTAAGGGCAACAAAATATGGATACAACCTATATGCATTATGAGAAGTTAGCAAAGATGGTTAAAATTTTAAAAGATTTCCGCTTAGAGTCTGTGGAATGGTAAGATTACATTCTACGACAGGCCAAGACAGAGGATGCACCATATATTAAAAAATATTTCGCAGAATAAGTAGATTATTTACTGACTGATTTTCAAATATAATATAATCACAGCAAAGAAGTTGTTTTAACGCTAATCTTAAAAACACTGAAAAAACAAAGGCAGGGTTCATGTATGTACTTTACGAAACTGGAGATTAAATATGTGATGATAAAATGCACTAGTTTATTCATACACAGCAACACGAGAGTCGAATGCGCAATTACGGCGATGAATATAGTAATTTACAGCACATACGCTTCATTAAAAGGGGATACTGGTAAATCTTTTACGAGAAAAACAATTTATGGTAATGGTGTTTTGTTGCAAAAATCAACGCCGGATATGTATTAGATGAAGCTGTTTTTTTTCATTGATAATTACAATAAAAATAAATACTATCCTAGCAAAGAAAATTCATTGTTTACATCTAATGGTAAAAGTCAACCCTCTGAATAATTGATATATGTATTTCCTCTGCGAACATGTCGAAAATGTCTTGCTTAATAAATAAGGCTAATGAGTTTGCTACAAAATCAGTGCACTGCATGCTAAGCAAGCATATCTTTATGTTACACAGGGCATATGATATGGAAAAATAACTGAATATTTACAAGAGAAAAAAAGATTGTCGACTAAAGTAAAACTGATTAACGATGAATTTCCTATGATAGTTTACAATTAAAGAAGAAAATAAAAACACTGAAAACCTTCGGGCAACGTATTCATTCTAACAATTGACAGTTTAGTTTTACTCCCCTGGTACAGAAATCTTAATCTTGTTTACAACGAAAGAGTTCAAGATTTTTTATAAAACAAGTACACTAAAATTTTCCACGTGGATTTGGACGAAAGGTAGGCTTTACAAAATTTGATTACTACTGTAATCTAGAGCAACTACTTCTAACAACCAAGGTCCTCGCACTACAGAGAGCTCTTATTTCTGTTACATGGTTCTTTGACTTGAAGAATCTTTGGCCAAAGATTTATCCAGGTGTCAACAATATCAATACTAAAATGGAACTAGTAGTTCTACATTTTACCAATAAAACAAAAATTAAGTGAAACAAGTTAAATACCTGGTGAAGAAATAGGATCGAATAATCAAAGGCTACTGATATTCTGCATTACCTTAAGGTCATATATATATATATATATATATATATATATATATATATATATATATATATATATATATATATATATATATATATATATATATATATATGTGTGTGTGTGTGTATATATATATATATATATATATATATATATATATATATATACTGTATATATATATGTATGTATGTATATATACAGAGAGAGAGAGAGAGAGAGAGAGAGAGAGAGAGAGAGAGAGAGAGAGAGAGAGAGAGAGATCAAAGCTGAATCCACCAGTATATATATATATATATATATATATATATATATATATATATATATATATATATATATATATATATATATATATATATATATATATAGAGAGAGAGAGAGAGAGAGAGAGAGAGAGAGAGAGAGAGAGAGAGAGAGAGAGAGAGAGAGAGAGCGATCAAAAGCAGCATCCACCAGTTTCACGCTTCACAAGCAAAATTATTTAACAGTCGTAGAGCAATTTTGTTTCAAGAGTAATATGATATGCATGTTGGTCCTTTAGTGTAAAGTTATCAAGTTACTATAGAAAAAAGTAATTACTCACGTTTATGGTTAGTACATTTTCTGTCTCGTATGTTGGCAATCATCTCTATAGAGTCGCTTATTATACAGTATAACAATGGAAAGCTAGAAAAAAAAAGCAGATAGTCCCACGTTTTAGAAGTGAGTAGGATAGTAATCTAATTATTGTCATTATCATTATCCATATTATTATTATTATTATTATTATTATTATTATTATTATTATTATTATTATTATTATTATTATTATTATTATTATTATTATTTTAAAAAAACAAAATGCTACAAACCGAAGGTGCCCAATCGGAAAGAGACCCATTATTGAAAAAGAAATGAGCCCGTAAAGAGTAAACTCGAAAACAGTGATAACAAAGGAAGCCAATCAAGATAAATAGGTTAACAAATAAGATAGATAAGAAACAAACTAAGGGGTGAGAAAAATCTCTGCATGTCTGGTATAAAAGCACTTGCACTGATGCTGAACTTCTGAAACTTCAGCTATCCTACTACATGATCAAGGAAATTATTCCGTAATTTGGTCATAGTTGGGACAAAACTTCCAGAAACCTGTTGGGTGCTGAACTTAAGAAATGGCAAGACTATTAGAATTAACTGTATGTCTAGGAATACCTGAATGCGGAGGATGATCAGAATTATGAAATAATTTATGCAGTATGCAAACTGACTAATTGGGCGAAGGTGCCGAAGATTAATTACCAAGCGTAGGGATACGGAACTTATTGAACTAAAATTTTCTACCAGTTATGTAAGATATCAGTCAGTTGCTGAAGACCTAAAAAGAGAGCAATATTCAAAACATGGCGTAATAAAAGAAAGAAAAAATTCTTGGGACAGATTTTGTCAGCAAATTGATCTTGTGTCATCGACCTCTCCCTCTAGAAAACTGGGATTAAAATTAGTTCACACAGTATATTTTGCATCTGGTGATATTCCATCCCATGCCATGATTAGATAGATCAGATATGTTTCTCAGATATGAATTGACAATCGATAATGACTGCTGGAATTTTAAATGAGTTGCATGTAGCGAAAGAAACACCGTCAATGAAAAGATCTGGCCGGTGGGGAGATCCAGTGTCGTAAATCCATTTTATCCTCCATATATTAGTAGCGAGCATTAATTTTAGCTAATGCTCTGTTCAAAAATTATATGAGATCCAGTCAAAATTCTTAGTATGCATCAAGAACTTGATGATAATACATATTCCTCCAAGTTTCTTACAGAATGACCTAACCTGAGGTGGCGTGATATAGGAAACTGCTAGTAAAACAATTCACCAACTTCCATGAGTGGAAAAGAGAAAACAATAAAGCTATAGACATTATAAAAAACAATCATCATACAGACTCCATAGACTTCACCCAAAATTGAAGTAAGAGCAACAGAACAATGGAAGTTGTTGGTTGATCATGTCACCTTTCTTCGGAATGGACAGTACATAGATGTGCTTTCTAGCAGAGAGGAACAATACGAAGTTTTGGTATAAATGTAAAAATTTCTCGAGAATTGGAGATTTAGCACTGATATAAGCCATACGCAACTCTAAATTGCCAATAATAATCCTTCAAAATAATATAAAGAAAAGTTTAAATCTGGTGGTTTGTATCTCCAACAAAGTAATAGCGTAGATCAGCAATGATGTTGAACGTATTTGAGCTCAATTTAAATGCATTGTTTAATTGCTGGAAGACCTCAGGTGCATGTTAGCTTGTCTTAGCCTTTTAATAATCTCTTTCAGTTTAATTTTAAATGAGCAGGCATATAGCAAACTGTATTACATCTAACAAGTGTGATTTGTGGTTCCCTTTGTTATATGCTGTGTTAGGATGAATATACCTCAAGTTCCGTATAGCAGCTAAAGGCTGCTTATAACGACAATAATTCATACATAATGGGACTTGGATTTCTGTTCATTTACATCACGAGACCACTTTCACGAAGCAGATTGAAGATCTTGCAAGCGAAGGCCAAGGCAAATATTTCTAGCAATTTCGCACATACCTGTATACTGGGAAATTTAGGAAGTTCTGAGGCATAAAACCAACCCATTTAAGAATAGTTTGAAATCAGAGCACTGGATGCAAAATTCTATATCACTTTCAATTTAGATTACTTAGAAATTTTTACAGTAAGTTATTCAAAGCAGGTTCAGCGCATCATTCTCCGTCAAAAGTTCAGTTCAAACGCACTGTCAGTCATTCATTTGAAAATGCTAATAGATTCTAGATATCATGGCAGCATGACTTATTACACATTTCAAGCAAAAAGAAAATTATTTCTACTTTGATATCCACATTTTATTATATAAATACCAGACAGACAAAAAAAACCTACTTCAAGATTGCCTATTTTAACAATTATGAATTTCATATGAAACCAGTCGGTATGACATTAGTAATTTATAACTAACAACAAATGATCTGATAAACGAAATGTAGGCCACCGACCGTAGTAGGCATGATCTAAACCATTCATTACATCACTATTGTTAATTCCATCATCCACTCTTTTATAATGTTATTAGTTTTATTTATGAACTGATATAGCTATAATGCAGTAACTTGTGAGCTCTGTGATCTATTGTGTTTTACTTACCTGGCTTTATTGAATGTTGAACAAAAATACTCCTTACTTAACGTTTTTCCACTGGCTTTCAATTTCGCTCAGTCATATTTAATAGCTATGTTTTCATAATCTAAAACGGACTAATTAGACGTAAGGGCATCTACCCTCTTCTGCTGTTCTTAATTCAGAGTTCATTGATGTTGTGTCATCCCGATTGTGACTTAAACTCTGTTGTGGTATACATTTGATAGCGTTTACAAGTATTGCCACTGAATAAGCCATTAATGTTGAGTGTGTTATTTTTAAAGACTCACAGAACAAAATATCAGGAGGCATTTGAGAGAAGCCTAAACTTTGATTGTAAATCCCCACTCCCGTGAATTATTCTGTTTTTATAAGAATTTTTAGTTTTACGTATTAACTTAAATTGCCGTCGTCTTTTCGTATTTCACTCTGAACTCTATAGCTGCGAAATCCGTGACAAGAATTCGGAACAGCGAGACCAAATTGAAGTTTAGACTGACACTAAATTCCTCCAGTGGCTCGGAAAACGCGGCATTTGGGCGACATCATTGGCAGCTGCAAATCATCGCAACGATTCTTTCTAACAACAACTGGATAAATGGCGCATCCATTCAGCGGTAGAAA